>NC_056749.1:366905990-367145990 GCF_019279795.1 Protopterus annectens
AGGTAAGACCATTGGAGATGTCTGCAACAATCTAGTTTAGCTTTGTTAGTATAAATTATTGACAACTTTCTCAGGTTTTTATAGAACATGTGTTTAACAGTGCTGCCAGCAGGGTCATCCTTCTACTTCTTGCAAGCAGTGTCTCCGCTTTTCAAAAGCTGAGCAATCTGTGGAGTCAGACAGGGTATGCTAAATTCCTTATGCCTTCTAATCTTTAGTTGATGTGTTTTCTCAACTTCCACTATACTGTTGAAGAAAAATGAAATAGCTCCATGAGGACATGAAGCATCATCTGGTGATGGCCAGGCAGTACCACTGACTTCCTCTAAAAGGGTATCTTAAATGCTTTCTGATATAGTCCTGCTCAATATTTATTATGGTGGGACACAGAGTATTTAGTCACTATGTAGTTAAAAATGGGCTGTGAACATTCAGGAATTAGGGGACCTTATACCCTGAGGCATTTATCAATGAATTTGAAAAGCATAACAGTTTCTTTATTAGTAGCAGTATGAAGTCTAGCACCTGTACTGGCCAACTGTATTATATTGTATGATCACTAGAGACACAGCATTAAAAATCAAGTTTGTTCTTAAACAAGTGCATCTTGGAAATTAAAATACTTGGTTACAGGAAACTGAGTAAAGGTACCAAATACATTTACATTTTCCATAAAGCAAGGCTAATACATTATGTTTTCTTTTTTATGTTGTTGTTGTGTCTTTCGGCTTTTCCCGGTTAGGGGTCGCCACAGCGGAACTCCGGTCTGCTAATGATTGGCAGTAGATTTTTATGTGTGTTTTCTTTTTTATGTAAAAAAATTTAATTCTTTATTAAGGAACATGCAATATAACATGTTTCTTTAATAAATTAAAACATACTGAGTTTTTATAAGTTATAAGGATAATGGAGTACTCAAAATAACAATTTTCTGACATTATCATGTTATGTTGCCTGCTGTGCAGTTATTCTAACTGATTCATGTAATATAACTCTACCTTTAGTTACATACAATCATATAAAGGATTCATTTTACTAAGTTTTTTTTTGAGAGAAAATGTGTGCTGCTAGTATGTAATTCTACAGGATGATAGTCTTTCTTCCAATACTCAATAAAGCTTTATTACTAAAATAAGCTTCTTATCACGTTGTTCTTCATTTGATAAATTACAGACTAGAAAGCATACCCATTATGTACAGATAAAATGCTTACTTGCGTACTTATTTATAATACTTATCTTCTAACTAAAATGATGTGTAATCTCATTATTAGTTTAATTGAATATGTAAAGTTCAGCTCAAATCTTCTGTATGTTTCTAATAAGTATCACTTTCATACATCCCATGTTGATTCATTATCCTTCTTATTATCACTATTTTCCTAGAATCATCATTCTAAAACAGTACATTTAAAGTCAGTAAACAACATCCAGCTCAGCTTACTGTTTAATATAAGTGCTAAATGTTCAAGAATTCTAATAAACTAATATACAGCTTTGCTCAGATTTAACATAGTAAATTCACAATGCAGTGTGTAATAAAAGCTATCCATGTTAGTATTACAACCACAGCAATGTGTATATTTAAGTGTCAAGATACTGAAAAAATGATACATCAGAAACATATTTTCAAGAAACACAATTTAGATATTTGAAATAGCCCTTTAATGAGGAATATCATTTTTATGACATTAAATAAATAATTATATCCTCAATCTTCTTGCATTTTCTAAATGCATAAAACTGTGTTCAACCTCATTAGTTAACATTAGCATGCCTGTGCACCAGCAAAAGCAGTTATTCTTAACATCACTCTTGAATTCTTCACCATTAAAATTAGATTTGCAGACAAAAGCTGCACATATTTTAGCCCCAACGTGCCATTGTTCCAGTGATTTTCCAGTTTACGTAATAAAGAGTTTACTGATATGATTTCTTCCCAACTGTCTAAATCAATTTCTCTGGTTCAAGATACTTCAAAGCTGTGATGTATAAATTCCAGAGACTAGGAGAATGGATATCAGAAAACCATCCAGTAGAGGTGAATGGTTCAACAGCACTGGAGGAGGTAACATATCAAATACTTGTCTTATTCCTGTAAGTTATGTTAATTCTTGTTACCAGTGAAGAATATAGACCAAGGTAGTCAGCTCTTTAAAATATTTACCTCTGTCAATTACAGCAAAATCTTAGCTCAAATCATCACACATTTCTGATGCTGCAGAAGGGGATTCTTCTTGGCATCATCATCATCATCATCATCATCCTGTACTACCAAACAACAGAAGTACTGAATGCCCCATGGATCAGCCAACAAACTGTACAAGCACAGATCTCACTGAGGCTGTATATTTAAAATAGAAATCTGAAAAGTTACAGAGACCATAGATGGTGACCATGCAGTGCATGCAGCATATCTTGACTGCCTAAGGTCTTTGACACTATTCCCCATGATGGTATCATGCAAAAGATAAATGCTTTAAAAATCGATCTATATATAGCATGATGGATAGCAAACTGGATATAAGTCAGAAACCATGCAGTGTAAGTTGCAGGTGCTTCATCACAAAGTATAAAACTGATCAACTGTGTCCCTCATGGCTCGATGCTGGTACCTCTCCTTTTTGTATTGCCTTCTTAGATCTCTAAGCAGAGAGCCAAGACCTTTGACTAAATGTCTGCAGCTGAATAGAACTTGGAGGTTGCAGGGTCAAACTAAATATGAAAAAGTCTAGTATCTCACTTCTGGTAAATAACTCTTACTTTTATCATACTGTCTAGACAATACACCTCTACAAAACAAAAATGTAGTTAGGGACATAGGTACTTTGGTTGCTTCCCCCCTCTCATTTGACTATCATACAACAATGGTTGTTAGGAAATCCATTTCTTTAGCCCATCTAATTGCCAAAGAAATATTATCAAGGTCTAAAGAGGTAATCAGCACTGACCAGGCCAGTTATCAAGTCCAATACCATCTTTGGGATGTATCTCACTAAACTTGTCAAACAATTAAAAACTTCCCGAAGACTACTAAAGATCACAGGCCCAAAGTCCCTGAGCTACCATGATAGGCTATCCCTTTGTTCAATGTCTTAGGAACTTCTGAGGGGACAACTCTGTCTCACATTATACTGCACCATTAGAGATCTGATTGTCCTGGACTGCCTTTCTCTCCGCAAGTTCAATATCTCCACCAATAGTAGAACCAGGGACCTAAATATTCACAAAAAGTTATGCTGGAGGGACACATTTATAACCAAAGTCCTCCAAAACTTCTCAAACAAACTTCCCTTGCATGTTAAGCAATGCAACTCATAGTCCCCCTTTAAAAATAAAATAGATGACTGGATAGGCATCCACAAATTTACTCCAGGATTGACCAGTATGGCCCACCTGGAGAAAGAAGGTATGATCTATGTGTTAGTACCTAGAGGGCGTATATCCCTTAAAACTCACAGTTCTACTTTTGTATCTTTCCCAGTGTCTAACAGTCTGACATCAGTAAAGTATGGCAACACTTTGTCTTTTAGCTGAGACACAAGACAAATTTTAATACAATGGAATTTTTTCACTGAAAAGTTATATTTTCTGAAATAGAACTATGACATTATTTTTATTTCTTAGGTCTGAATGAATCCTGCCTCTCTTCATATGGTTTTGCATCCCATTAATATTAAAGGAAAAGATCCTCACAGGAAGTCTAATTATCAATAAATATTGAAGAGAAGCTCTGTCCTAACATTCCTGGGCAAATGTTATAAACACACAGCTTGCTAATACTCTCAAATACTCATCCAATATTCAACATGTAGATACTCTTTCAAATACTCATCCAATATTCAATAGGTAGGTAAAAGTCATGTTCATAAGATCTTATTGTAGTTAACCTAGTTGTCTGGGCATCACCAAAATTTAACACCCCTCCCCTCCCCCAGAAAAAAAGTTGTGTTCTCCACTTGCACTAGTTCTATGCAAAAACAGAATAACCAGAATCCAAACTATTAGGATTAATTTGCACATTCTTAGATATTGGTTAGAACAACACCCCTAATAGCCCTAAACCCAGGAATAACAGAACATGATTTGATCTTTTTCACCTGGCAGATGGTAGGAGATAAAATCTTGCTGTAATGAAAACCCCACTTTTGGAATTTGTACCTACCTTATGCAACAAAAGAGGGAAAATATCTTCTCTATATTTACAGTCTGTGATTAGGCTACATGACAAAATATTGATACAGTAATGCTCAAAACAAAAAAGTGCACAATGAAAGAAAAACAGCAAACATTGAAAGTCTCTGAAACAGTCAGTACTTAAGCTCCCCTCACCCCTAAGATGATGGGCTGTGACCACCATCCCTGATTCTTACATACAGTATTTCTAAGATCACTGTACCTTGGAGATATCAATCACTCTGGGATACCATAGTATCAGACTTAATACATAATCAATTGTTTTTGGACATCAATATCTGTAATCTTTAGTGTTGAATATTAGTATGCTGGCATTCTTCCTTGTTCACTCTCAGCCAATCAGCCTGCCTACTACCTGCACTTTCCAAACTAGAGTTAGTTCATTGATCATTAAATAACTCTGCTATGTTTATATCTAAGCTACAATAATTCACACACATATAGATTCACCTGTGTTCACCATTGCAAGGACCACATTCCAACCCAGCATATTGACACATGATTACTGCAATAGTCCTTCTAAGTGCCCAGGCAACTTCCCTCATGCCTCTATATATTTCAGTGCATGGACCTGCTCTGGGACCACCCCTCCAGCAGTGGAAGCCAGTTTATATAAGGAGAGCGTAATGTGGCACCCATACCCCATCTAAGTGCCCAGCAAGTCATGATCACATGTAAAGGCTCTTTCCAAATTAAATGCTACTAAATCAGCCCATTTCTGCTTAGTTAATTGAGTTAGACTTAGAACTACTGAATTGAGCTTTTGTCCTATGACATAGCTGGGTACAGACCTGACTATTCCCCTGACAATCTGAGTTAGATGAATGGCTTGGGAGCTGCAAGGAACAGGGTTTGGAGGATGGTAGTGAATAGATTATGCTACCTTGCCCATCCTCAGAAGAGGGAGGTAGTACACCGCTGCACTGCTATGCCATATGAGTGTGTTGGGGAGTGCAAGGAGCAGCTATTGGGTTGGTGCAGCTGCATGCTGCATGTAAGCCATGGAGGCATTCATATGCATGGGACCTCTGCAGAGCAGCAGCATACAAGTAAGTTACTGGCTACTAAGAAAGTGAGAGGCTGCACCAGACTTATAACAAAAGCGAATGTTGACTCCAACAGCCACAGGAATAGAGCGCTGATTAGTGATCCACACAGTTTTATTAACAATGCACGTTTCTGCAGTTAACCATAAGTCGGAAACAATATCCACACACTGCCTGTAACAATTCAGTTCTCCAAGTTAAAGCACAGGCTGACTGTAACTGAAATAAATGCAGTTCGAAACTTTCAATTAACCACAAGGTATAAAAATGTTCGCTTACTGAGGTAATCAATTCTGGTCTCCGAATTAGCAAGACAAAAAGCAGGCTAGCGTAGCCAAAAAGAATCAGTTCAGATTTCTGCCCCAAACAGTCAACTGATAAAAGCGGGTGAACAATAAAATGCTGCACTTTATAATAAGCGGTGCATCTCCCCAGGGTAAAGCGTCAGTTTTTAAAGCTGAAATAAGCGCTGTTCAAGTTCCCAAACAAACACGGGATACAAAATATAGTCCACACACTCTGGTTAACTGTCCAGGTCTCCGTACCAAAAGCAGACTGACAAAACTGATACACGTTAAACGCTACTAAAGCGTTTTTCGTTCAGATAAATATCCGAACTTCATCAGAAAAACTTTAAAAACTGATGCTTTACCCTGGGGTGTGCTTTAACTTGGAGAACTGAAATGTTACAGGCAGTGTGTGGATATTGTTTCCGACTTATGGTTAACTGTGGAAACGTGCATTGTTAATAAAACTGTGTAAGTTACTGGCTACTGACAATGAGGGAGTTAGGCTTGAGAGAGGAGCCTGCATGGTTAGCAAGACAAGCCATTCCCCCACAACTTACTTTAGCTGTCAGCAGGAAGAGATGGGATGATATGGTTCTTGCTTTGGCCAAGGAACAAATGAGTCACAGGACTCTACCCCTGTGTGGATGATGACTGAGTCTGTACACCTCCACAGAGGAATGACTCTGATGATTGCATGCATGTAAGGGATTCATCATATGGATTATGGAGGGGCACATAAAGTATCAAAATTTCTTACCAGTCTTTTCTAATACAGTCATTGGACCCTGTCAACCTATTGCTGTCAAACCACCTTTTAATGACCTCTATAATCTATTATCATGTTCAACCACAAAGCATTCTATAGCTATGTCAAGAATCTCAATGGCAACACTTAGATCTGCTCTGAGTTACAGCACAATGGCACTAAATATACAGAACCAACTGATATTGCCAACAACCTGGCAGATATGTTCAGTGCTAACTTTACCCCCCTCTCACCCCCTAAAGGTCCCATCTCTATACCGGAAGAATGCAAAGTTCCTGTAATCATGGCTGCACAGGTAAAAACCACACTCTCCAAAGCCAAGAACACAACATCCATGGGACCTGACAACTTCCCAGGCTGCATTCTACATGAACTACAGAATAAACTGGCACCCCACCTAAGCACCATGTTCAGTCATAGCCTCACCTCAGGCTTTGTGCCCACTGAATGGCGCACAGTGACAGTTATCCCACTCCACAAAGGGGGAGCCACCACGAACCCCAGGAACTACTGTCCCATTAGCCTAACAAGCCTGTTCTGCAAAGCCATGGAATGTATCATCATGGAACTTATAAACACAGACTTTGGTAATCTCCAAACTCTGGACCTCACCCAGTTTGGGTTTGTAAAAGGCAGATCATGTCTCCTAAACCTGATAGATTTCTTTGAAGCAATCACCAAAGCCGTAGACGAGGGTAAGGTGGTTCACACAGCCTATCTAGATCTCACCAAGGCTTTTAACACCATCCCCCACTCTGGAATTATAGACAAACTCACTAATCTAGATATAAATCCCTATGTCACAAGATGGGTTGCCAACTGGCTCACTGACAGAACTCACACTGTGAAAGTAGCAGACTCCAATTCCGACTTCAGATCAGTGACAAGTGGAGTACCACAGGGTTCAGTCCTTGGTCCTCTCCTGTTTGGTATTTACTTTTCTGAAGTACAGGCTAACACAGAAGGTCTTTGGCTAATGAAGTTCGCAGATGACTGCAAACTAGGAGCCATAATCGAAACCCCTAACGATGTGGACATCCTATAAAAGGGCCTCACTTGAGACAGATGCCTGGTGTCAAAGCCATGGCCTCAGGCTCAATGCCAAAAAATGCATTGTCATCCCCTTTGGTAAAAACTCTGTACCCATGAGCTACCACATAGGTGGTAGTCTACTTAACACCGAAAGTGTGATAAGAGACCTTGGGACACAGGTAGTCTCTCCTTTGATAATCACATTGCCATAGTAGCCAGGAAATCCTTCTATGTGGCACACCTCATCACAAAAGGTTTCTCATCCAGGAAAAAAAGGTCATTGTTCCCCTCTACTTGTCACTCATTAGACCCATTATAGAGTACAACACCCTTTATGTACCTCACAAGACATCTACAACAACTGGAAAGGCCGCAGAAATACCTCACAAAGAGGATTACTGGCCTCAAATGGATGCCCTACGCAGACTGTCTCAAAAAACTCCAGCTTTACTCCATCGCATATCGCCTACTCAGAGGCGATCTCTGCCTAACATACAAAGCTATGTCAAACCCAGAGCTGCTGGACATGCTCCACTTTAAGAAATCCCAATCCCTCCGAGCTACACGCTCTAGGGACCTAAACCTTGTCACCACAATAAACAGAACATGCTGGAGGGATAGATTCTTGTCCCATAGACTTGCCATACTCTGAAACAAACTACCTATCTATATCAAACAAAGCTCCTCATTAGCACTCTACAAGAAAAATCTTGATGATTGGCTGGGAAATAGGAAATTCACTCCGGGGATCACCTCTGTGGCTCTGCTTGATAGGGGCACAGGAAAAAAATTTGCTTGGGTAACGAAAGCCAGAGTACCTTTTTGGCTAGGCTTATATAGGCCCTAGGGCCAATAGCCTAGTAGCTTACCTATGAACCTATACCAGTAACACATTGTGTTATCTTCTTGACCCAACAAATGTACTCTAACAGCATAGTGGATTACCTTGATTCCAAAAGAGAAAATCATACTGATATTTTTAAATACCTCTTGCCCTGCCACTCCTAACTCCTGTTATCCTGTCTGCAATTAAAACCCAGTTGATGCAAGTCCCTGCAGTACAACCCTCCCTTCATGAGAAGTGAAAACTAAAAATGCATAAGTCTCACAGCAGTTCTAATTCTCAAAGCTCAAAAGACTCTTCACTCTTAGGTGATCCATTACAGAACTAGAATTGTTAAAACATCAAATCCTATCTGTTGTGGTCATGCTTAATGAGTAAGGGTAGTGCAAATATAGATTTCCTTTAGTACTTGCAAATAAAAGGTACATTTTTCAAATTGCTCAGTAATCAGTTTAGAATAATTTTCATGAAAAGAGGTGCATTAAGAAATGTCTGTGAGACCAGGACACTTTTAACATGTCTATCTTTATTTCCCGAATGACAGAAAAACTAGCAATAAACAGTCTTATTGTATATTTCACTTAATTGGGTGCTTGTAACATGTGCACTTTCTCAAGATGACTGGCCCCAATGTCTTTCCAAAAGAAATAAGGCAGGCAGTGAAAAAAAAAACTGACACTGTTCTCCGAGAATATATCAAGTGAAGGAGCAAGACATGAATATTGCAGGCTCTCCTGTAGTTTTGCGCATCACTTTTGTAGAATGATGACTGGACCTGCTTTAGCAAGAAATCTTGCTGATGCTTCATTTCTTGTAGATATAGTTCATGGTCAGATGAGACAGCCATTGTTTTTGACAGTCCTGAATCATAATGCTCCAGTAAATCTTTCATCTTTGTGTTATCATTGAATGGTGTGACCACTAAATTCTAGTAAGACTACCATTATCTCTGCATACATAAGTTGGGTATCAATTGGTTCCAGTGAAGACTTATTGCTTCTCTTAGAGCGGCTTTTTGTTTAGAAGCCCCCATCGAGAAGGAAACTCTTAATTCTTAACAATTTTTAAGAGGAAAACAATAGTCTGTATTTGCATGTTTAGCTGGATGTAACCATTACCATGCTATGTATAAGGATACCGATCAGTAGTTATAGAGTTTGATTTTTTTTTTATGTGGATTAACACGCTGTATACTCCAGAGAAATTATTTGAGTTCTAAACCATTTTTCCTAGAGGTAGTCCTGGGTAGTCCTATGTATGGCTTTGAATTGGTTCTTAGACAAGAATGCTACTAAAGTGCCAATGTTTATTTTATTTATTTATTGTTTTACTCTCCCTGCTAGCTGTAGCCAAGGAATGCAAATTTTATCTCGTGTATTTTACATACATACATGCTGACAACAAGCTGCCTCATCTTTTTATGCATTCAAGCTTGATATTTTGTATATACTTCCTTACAATTTGTTGGAAAGTTGGAATGTGGCTTAACTGTACTTGTTTTCTTGCTCAGAAATATTTGTTTAATCATTTTTAGTGACAGATTTCATCAACTTTATGCCAAATGTTTCTATAGACAACTGGGACTTTTAAACCCAGTTCTACTCCACTAGAACAATGGTTTATTATTGATGCAGAGCTACACATGCAGCAATTGTAAAGCTTATGCTACACATAGGGGATAATCCCCAGCACATTTCCACGTGGAGGTTCTATACCCCATGCAAACTAATCTGCTCACCTCACGGGTCTCTGCAATCCAGACAAAAAAGTTCACACAGCTATCGTTGTCACTTTTAATGTAACTCATCACGACTCCATCAAGTCCCACATTATGTTTGATTCACAAGTGTGGTTTCTGTGAAGTGACTTGATATCTGCTCCATCAAGAGCTTTTGAACTTTTCTTTAACATCTTGTGAATTTCAGATACATAAAACTTGTATTAACTGAAGTGTTTTTGTATATATATATATATATATATATATATATATATATATATATATATATATATACATACATACACATATACATACACATACATACACACACAGAAAACACACACATGCGCACACATACAGCTACAAAGTTGCTGCTCTTGTATAATGTTTCTTCTTTTTATATATGTACTTATACAGATCTGATGTCCTAAATGCTTGACAGCAGTAATTTCATTACTAAGACACAAACAACCCTTTCTTTCAGATGAAGGAGGAAAAAAACAGGATTAATCATAGTAAATCTCAGAAAACTGCATCAGCGATCACTAAAATAATGAATATGCTGTATGAAATAAAATAACTTGTTAAACTATTGAGAGTTACATGGTCATTACATTTTTGTACCTGATTTCTAAATACATGCTAAAATACATGTACCATGTATGACCTGGATTAGCATGCATAATTCAAATCAGTGGAACATACATTTATCAAATTTTCCTAGATTACCTTTACATAGGCCACAATTTTGAGTGAGATGGTAGCAAGATAGAGAGAGTTCATTGCAAAGTCCATCAGGTTCCACCAGTCATGTACATACTCATTAAATCCTCCATCCCACATCTCTTTAATTTCAGCCCAGATGAATCCTGTAAAAAGAAAACAGATTCATTTTAGAGACTGCAAAGTGCACAGCTCATTTACTAAACAGCCTTATTAAGGGCACCCATTGCAGTGGGAAAAAGGTCTCTTTTTAAACGGGATGCTTTCTTTGACATTACTGTTGTTACATAAACAAAAGCAATACTGAAAAAAAAAAAAACGTATAACAACACCATGCAAACCCTAATGTTAAATGTGAACAGAAGCTAGCATATCTATAGATACCTGCCCTTGTTTCACAAGGAAGTATTTGTTCTTGAAACACTAAATGTAAGAGATTCAGGTGTTGCATTCTCAGATTCAGTATATTATGGTTTTGTGTGTATGTATGCAAGTGTGCGTGTGTGTCTCTTGGCAGTTTGTCTGAAAGGCCAATATTACCTTAAATGGAAAACCTGTGTTTCTACTAAACATTTTCACTGGGTTAACATTTGTTTGTCTGGAGTTCTGAAGCCTAATAGAGCCATGCAAGAACTGTATGAATATAGCAGATGTAAGCAATAGATGAAACAATGAAAGTGAGACAGAGACTTGGAGAGACTTCTTTAGCTGAATATGGGACTTCACCAAGTTCCAGTTGTGCTAAAAACAATAAAACCTTTTTGCAGTGAAAGCTGGTGAATAACTTAATCAAGTCCATAAAAATAATATAAAAAAGAAAGAAAATGAGAAATTAAAGACACCAGACAGAGGCAGGCAAGGTTGAGGTATTATTAGATCTTCAGAAACCCTGTAGCAAATTAGCCTTCACTCTTCATTAAGAGGCCAGCTATTCTTGTACTGAAAGTAAGGCCATAGCTTGGAGTAGGTTGCTGATGCACAGTTTAGCAGTGCCGCTGGGTATATGCTACATATACACTTTCAACTAAGTTTGCTGCAGTTTGGGATTTCCTCTTCCATAACATTCAATAAACTTTGACTCAGAATGATTAAGCCTGGGGGTCATCCCCCATGGGAAGTTTGGGACCTTACCCTACTCAAGAATTGAAGATTGTTTTAGTTTTAATTTGCTGAGACTTGATTGTCAGTGCTAAGGATATTTTTGAGCTAGATACCATTAAACCAAGTTGAGGCACATTTTTACATTTTGTGTTTCACCTTTGAAAACATGCATTTTTGTCAAGCTTTGCAGTTACTTTAACTGCTTACAATTGTTACTAAATTAAAACAGAACAGTTATTTGATAATTATTTAACAATATGTTCAATAATTGTCTTTTCAGAATAACTGACTGCCTTACCTTTTCTTCATAAATAATTTTCTTACTGTTTTGAAGGTCCAGACAATTCTGTCCTTCACACTTCTTTGCTCAGCTCAGTAAATGGTCATCTGTCTGATGAGTTCATCCTTTTTCCCAGAACCATATAAGGGAAAAACATCCATTTCACATATGATCACAGTAAAGAGCCAATGAAAACAAAGCAAAGACCAGACTTTACATATACAACCAGGACCAGATTCCTGGACTAACACCTTGTGCAACCAGGACAAGGCTATTGGGATAACACCTTGTTCATTCATTCAGAGATTTGATGAGGACGATCAACAACATTGGTTCATAGGTTCATACTAGGCTATCTGCCCTAGGGCATTTATAAGCCTAGCCAGAATGTGTTTGGCTTTTGCCACCCATTTTAAATTTATTTTGCTATGCCCTTTTTCGAGGTTAGTATACTGTGCCTCTCTCTAACAGTGACACAGAAGTGATACCCGGGGTAAACCTACGATCTCCCATCCACTCATCAAGATTCCTCTTGAAGAGAGTCAATGAGGGACTCTGCCTAACCTGGACTGGGATTTTATTCCAGAGTGAAGGGAGCCTCTGGGTTATGAATCTGTCCCTTCAGCATGTCCTATTTATTTCAGTGCTGAGGTTCAAGTCTCTCGAGTGCATAGCTCGATGGGATTTGGATTTTCTGAGGTGCAGCATGTCCATTAATTCCGGGTTGGACATGGCTTTATACGTCAGGCAAAGATCGCCTCTGAACAGGTGGTATGCCACTGAGTAGAGCTGGAGTTTCTTTAACCGGGCAGCATATGGCATCTGTTTGAGCCTTTTGATACTCTTGGTGAGGTACTTTTGGGGTCTTTCCAGTTGCTGCAGGTGTCTGATAAGGTACATCCCAAAAGGGGCATTGTACTCAATTATGGGCCTGATGAGGGATGAGTAAAGAGGCATGATGACCTCCCCTGATCTAGATGTGAATCCCTTCATGATTAGGTGGGCTATATAAAATGTTTTTCTAACCACTTTGGCCACGTGGTTGTCAAATGAGAGATTGCTATCAACTTGGGTCCCCAGGTCCCTAATTACTTCTTCTGTACTTAATGGATTACCACCTATATGGTAATTTGTGGGCACTCATGGAGTGCAGTCATGGAGGTTATTTTATTTTTTTTTTTAGATGAAGGTTGAGTCTGCGTTATCATTTTTAATTATTGTTTTAAATAGAGCATTATCAAGAAATAAAATATTCCTAAAAAATGCCAGATGGTATAGGGTGCCTGTGATATTTATTTTTGATATGTTCCACCTACATGCTACATGTGGGAATAGGCTGCTGGTTTACAGATAATTTACTGGAGTCTTTTTTGGTCAAACTTGGTTTGGCAAATGTTACACTGAATTACTGAATGAGTGCTTGATTTAGGCAGATACATTGGAAGAAATGCCATTTGACTGAAACAGTAGCTATGTATTTGTAATATCTGTGATTTTAAGGTTCAAGTTGGGTATTAGGTTGAAGTTAGGACTGAGATTTTGGTTAACCTTAGGGTTATTGGAGTGGGTGGGGTCTTATGTCCTTTGTATTTCTGGGATGGAGGTTACGATTTGTGTTGCCTACAAAATATATTGTAAAATTATTTGTATTGCTGTCCTTTAAGGATTTTGTTGAATCTGTGCTTTGATGAAATGAGTTTCAAATATTTTACTTTTTGATTATTTGTTCCTCATAAAAAATGCAACATGGAGAACATTTTTACTTTGAAGTGTAATAAATTGACAGAACCCTCCTTTGCTGATAAATACAGCATTGCCTCTAAGATATCTGTAATTATCAAACAACTTTAAGCAGTTCACTTTTCACTTAGCACTGCAGAACTACAGAACTCCCTAATGGATCTGGGTCTAACCTTCCAGTTCAAAAAGTGCCCTAAAATTTGAATAAGGTAGATAAAAAAGTATGGCTAACTTTAGTATTCTTTATCCTCATTTTTAAGAATAATAGCCCACAATTAACATCTATGGTTTTAGCTGCTCTCTAAACTTTTCCTCACCTTTGGTATGGAATCTGCTTCATTCAAGCGTACTATTATCAGGTCATCTGACCACTGACCCTATAAGATGTCAGGCCCATAGCCAAACTTTGCCCCATCATTAAGATAGTTGAGAAAGTAGTTTTCACCCAAATATTCAAGCACATAAATGGTTATGACTTACTGTAAGATGTTCAAAATGGTTTTCTTACATGCTTTGAAACAGGACAGCCTTGAATACTGTCACCAGCTGAATTTACAATAAAACGAATAGTTGTCTTTTCACAGGTAGACCCTTTTTCAGTATGTCCACAGTCTTCAAAACATTTGACCACTTATGAACTAAAAAACAGCTTTAGTACAGAAATGATATTTTGCAATACTGTTAACTTTTGATTTGGTTTGCCAGCACACTCATTGCTAGGCGCGTTCCTCTTCTATCTCCTTAAATCCTTACTCTGTACACAGTTAACTATTTTCTTTAAATTACAAGAAAACTGTAAAGTGACTTTATTAGTTTATGTTTGTGGAATTCATAAACAAGCCCATCAAAAACCCCACAATTATGTAGTCATGGAGTGTGCAGCCCCTCACAAGCTGTCTGAAACCACAGCTATGTTTCCTAAAGATCCTTTGGGTAATATCAAATCCTAAACTATCAAACAAAGATACCTGGGGCTGATTTATATTCCAAAGTGAGATTTTTCTACAGGTTGGCCCATCTACTGTATGAAATGCAGTAGCAAAAACAAGATATTGCCTGAATTAGAATCTGGCCTCCCAATCATAGCCCTTTTCCCTAGTACCAATTCACACCTTCTCCAAACTACAGTCGACAAGATTTATAGATTCATCTTTATTTCAGAGCCATGTAGCCATCCTTGTCTGCATCTCCACAAGTCCCACGATCTGTGACAGGCAGTGCCACTCTTCTCTTCTTTTCTGTGACCTTTAGTTTTAAGCAAAGGCATTCCTTAGCATTAGTATTAGTGCTTTTCTTTAAGGATCCATTGTATTCAACAATGCACCCTCTTTAAATAGACCCCAATCTGAAGTGGCAGTTTGAGAGAGCGCATGTGCTGGAACTAGTGAAGTGTATTGGAAACAATGTATATAATATAGAAAAGCAACAAACATTGGAAGGTTTAAAGATTAAATTAAAACGGCATATTTTCACTGAAAGTAAATGCATGTGTTTTAGGGAGAATGGATAATGAAGGTACATATATTTTGCTACTTTCAAACATTCATGTCATGTAAATATTGATAGCACTTATACATACACATTCATTACATTATTGCCAAAAATTCTTGTCATGTAACTACTGGTAAGATATATATTTTTGTACCATACAGTGTAGTCATCCCACTGCGTGATTGATTACTTCACATAACTAGAACTATTCTTCTTCTGCTCCATAGTAAGCCCGGGGTCGTGGCTGAAAAGGGTCTGAACACCAATATACCAACCTGGCAAATAAATGTAAGATTATTATTCACTAAATCAGTACCAGCTTTATCCACTTCTGGGCTCCATTTAGTTGGAACCTTTGCTGGCAAGCTATGGTGTAAGGAAGGAAACCATTCCTGGATGAGCCACCAGTGCATCTCTCTTTCTGTCTCTCACACACACACAAATGAGGTAGCCATGCACCAGGGAATAGATGATGTTCTTAGACAAAATGTATTTAACAATACAGAAATCCATGTGTGCATATCTGTTAGTGTTACATCTGGAGTGAGGAAACAAAATGATCATTACTGAAGTTATCAGCAAAATAAATATACATATATTGACACTCCATTGTCTACAGTGTGTGTGTGTGTGTGTGTGTGTGTGTGTGTGTGTATATATATATATCTATATCTATCTATCTATCTATATATATATATATATATATATATATATATATATATATATATATATATAGATGCATGTGTGTGTGTATATGGGTCTACTTCATAACACTGAAATTTCGTAATGTTGAATTTCATAACACTGAGAACATAACATCGAAAATTCGAAACAATGAAAACCCAAAACATTGAAAACTACATTGCACAAATAAATAACATCCTCTCCACCTACACCCCCACCTAACTAACAGACTCACTTTCTACTACATTTCTGCAGGGGGGCAACCCCCCCTGTGGCCCCCCATGAGGGGGGGCTCTGACCCCCACACACCCCCTGTAAATGAAATATACATACTCCAAGATCACACTACAGGGGAAAAAGTTAATTTCCTAATCTCGCTAAGTTATTTTTTTAACTTACTTAGAAACTACTTCTACATTTCTTAGATTTACTATGGAATGCTCCCATGAGAAGGTACATTTTCTGGATACAACGCTTAGTATCACTGATAGTGGTTCTATTGTATCTACACTTTACAGAAAACCTACTTGGAAGAATACTTTATTAACCTTCGATAGTATGCATCCTAGGTATATCTTCCCAGGTATAATTAAAAGTAAATTTATTAGGTTAACCAGACTTTGTAAAGATAGCAATGATTTGCACTCTGAAGCTGACCATTTGGAAGAACTCTTTATTGAGAGAGGTTATCATCCAAATTTAGTTAGTAGCATCAAAAATAGCATCATCAAAAGCACACATCAAGATAGAATTGGATAGATAGACAATAAGATCTCTACATTTGTGAATAAAGAAGATTCAGTTCTACAAGCAAATTGTGTTGCTATAACTTTGAATTATACCAGCAACATAAATAGCTTGAAGAAAGTTTTTCTTAATAATTGGAAGATCTTAACCATGAACCCAGATACCAAACTTATTGTAGGAAACAAACCTCATTTTATGTATAGGAACAGCCCTAATCTTAAACGATTATTATGTAATGACTTTCATTTTATACAACCATCATCAATTCCTGCTAATAAAAGAACAGGTACCTTCCCTTGTCATAGTTGCAATAGATGCAACTTTATTTCTGAAATACAAGAATTTCAACACCCTAGTTTGAACTATATTTTTCTACCCAGATTTTTTGCAACTTGTACTACAAAAAAATCTAATTTATCTCGCAACATGTAAAAAATGTCAGGCTTTTTATGTTGGGCTAACAAAAAGATGTTTGAAGGATAGAATATATGGTCATCTTTATGATATACAGAGAAAAAATGACCTAAATGCTCTAGCAAAACACATAATAGAGTATCCTTCACACAAGTTTTGTTTCAGAGTTTTAGAAATAGTTACAATTAACAAGAGAGGTGGTAATAATGCCACACATTTGAGTAATAAAGAATTAAAATGGATTCTGAGACTAGGTGCCCATATACCCCCTGGTATAAATAGTTGCATTTCCATTAAACCTGTTCTAGATACTAGATGAGTTTTATATATGTCATATTCTATGCCTCATATTTTAGGTATTTAAGATACATTTTATATGTGTTATGACATATATATTTTTAAGAAAACATATTTTTAAGAAAACATATATTTGATATATTTTATTATGGCTATATTTTTGTACTCTTGGATCCATTTGTACATGTCTTTTATATGTTTTAAAATTTTTTATCCACAGCTATATATACATATTTGATTATATTTGCATTCATATACCGGTGTCATCTACATGTACAATAAGACCACAAATATGGTTATACCTTAGTTATATATTTTTATACTTACATAGTTACTAAACAACACATGATATTTGGTCACTATATCTTATTACTATACACAAGTTAAAACCATGCATTTTGTATACTTATTTATTCATTTAAATTGATAAACCGATATAGATAAAATAATTGCTCTTACTAATAACTTGAATATATATTTATTTATTTATTCATTTATTTATTTATGAATGAGTATTAATTATTGTTAACTTAACCAATTCATTCAAATTATTTATTTATTTAGATATATATACATCCTTATTTATAATATTTAAATCAATATGAATGTTTTTTTTAACGATTTTAAAATGATGACTGTTCCTGTACATTTTATGCATATATTATATTATATTTTATGCATTTAATTCATTATTATTTGATATTTATAATTGGTAAAAAATGTTCTGTGCCCCTTCTATATTTATTTCATGGTCTACCTGCTGATGAGAATTTTATTATACTATAGTGTTTTACTCACAAAGATACATTTTTGTGATTTATGGAATTTTGGATAATAGCATCTTTTGAATGAAATATATAGCGTTAGTTAGTTGACACTTACTGTTGTCCATGTGAATTAAAAACATGATGATTTAGCATGACTTTAACTGAATGTGAACTAAACCTAATTGGGTTCAATTGAGTGCATTTTATCTAATTGATTAATAGCAAATACTAATTTTGGCGCCTTTTTTGATATATAAATGGAAGTTTTAAGTAATTTTATATTGTCTGATGAAGCGTAGTAGGTACTACGCGAAAGCGCTCACATCTCAATAAAATCTCTTTTTTGGATTATTGCTGGACTATCTTTGGATTATTACCAGATCTTTTTTATGCAGATTTCGTTTGAATTTATTACTGAGACTCTGACTTTATTCGTGGTGAGAGGACCTGGTATCTATTACATTGCTTGTTTCACGTTACAGGCACTCTCTTTAGCTATCGGGTGTTTTTTTGTTATACTTTACTTTTTCTGCTTTGGCTATTACACCGATAGCACGCGATGGAAACCGTAAATATTGACTTAGACTATTGTCCAGGGATGAGGGATGCCCCAGCCATCTGGACGGGCTTTTACACCAACAAGCAAACCCTTTATTGGCTCTGGATTTGTCACACGCCAACACCACTGTTCCTGTAAATGAAGAGGGCGACAACATCATGGAATTTAACATTACATCTAAGGAGCTTGAGGATGACATGTACAGGCTACAGCGGTATGCCTGGCAAAGACAGCACCTAGAGGCATTCTTACACCACCGTATCGTACCGAGGGGGATGAGGGTTCTGTGCATGCCGACCTATGGGGAGACGCATCCAATCCTCCTCAAGAAATGGCAGGACCTGAATATTGACCTTGGTTTCAGGTGCATTAAGTTACTTCTTGAATATTTTAATCCGCTAGAGTCTGACTTACGCAATAAAATTGACTTAACATACAAAGATCTAAATGATCGTTTCAAGTCAGACTATTGCGTTAAGAAATTGCATAATATATGTTTACAGGTTAACGCATACAGTGAAAGGCTAAAATTAACTAAGCTGCGTAAATTACAAAGAGATTTTAATGATTTTGCTTCACGTCAAATATTTGTTTGGCCAAAACGTAATATTACCTCTTTGAACACAGTAAATGGCATTGACAATGAGGGGCATTTACATATGAATGGTAATTCATCAACTAGTGCTCAACCCGTTGCAGAAAAATCTACTTGTTATACCAACAATACAGTGGGGAATAATGAATTGTTACCACCTTCTTCTTCAGAAGCTGTTAACATTACAGCTTCCATTGAGGTCGACACGCCCCCTCCTAATCAGCAAGCGCTGAAACACTCTTCTGGTAATTTAGGAGCCAGACCAAAAGATTTACGTACTGACAACTCTTCTTGTTCTTTTTTACCTTACCCTGTAAAACAACAGTTTTACAACAGGGGCCGATCACAAAGCCGAGGCCCAAGGAAAAGGAAACTTTCAAGAGAAAGCTACAATCCCACAAGAAGAACAAGAATGAGACTGATTTACTGTACAATTACTCTGGCTTTTCTCTTTCTGACTCTGACATTTCATTATTGAACAGAGGACTTAATTTTATTCCAGCCTGTCCTGATACCATTAGCCATGTTCTCATTGATCTTAGATTATTCTGCAGACAGGTTGCATTAAAATTGTTTTTTAAAGATAAATGTAATTTTACTGATGTTACTGAGAAGATTATTTTTAAACGCAAAAGCACTTTTACACCTTCCTTTCCACATCACATTGAATGTTTTTTTAAATTATGTGAGCAGGATTTTTATAATTTATTCTCCAGCAAAGTTAAACCATGTTTTTATAATCTCACCTCAGAAGAATTTACTTCACTACAACATTTAAGGAATTGTAATGAAATCACCATAAAACCAGCTGATAAAGGTGGAGGGGTAGTCATATTAGATACCATTGATTATAATATGAATATGTCCTTGATGCTTGAAGATGATGCAACTTATATTAAATTGATGCCTCATGACATTAAAAGAATAATTAAAAATGTGCATGATATTTTATATGACCTTTTAATGTGTAGACAAGTTAGTGAACAGATGTATAACTACTTTCTTATTGATAACCCTACTATACCTATAATCAAGGGGTTACCCAAAATACATAAGAACCAGTTCCCCATACCATTAAGACCAATTGTATCAGGAGATAAATGGGTAACTGCTAACATTTCGTCTTTCATCGAATTTCTACTTAGACCAGTAGTTGATTCTTATTCTTCTATTTTGAAAGACACATATCAGTTTTTAGATTATTTGTCAGACATACATCTAACTCCTAATGAACATGAGTATCTTTTAGTTACTTTAGATGTAAAAAAACCTTTTTACTTCTATACCTAATAACTTAGGTATTGAAGCCATAAGAGAATTACTATCAAAAGAGTCTTCTTTTACTAACAACAGACAATTATTAATAGGCCAACTGTTAGAGTTAGTATTAAGCAATAATGCCTTCATGTTTTCAAACAGCTATTATTTACAACAATGGGGGGTGGCAATGGGCACTCCGTGTGCGAACACGTATGCCAATTTGGTTGTTCTCAGTTGGGAACAAAGTTGTTTATTCAGCCACCCTTCTTTTGCTAAAATAAAAGTCTACAAACGTTTTGTAGATGATATTTTTATCATCTGGGAGGGTACGGAAACTGAATTTGGAAATTTTTTAACTTACTTAGAAACTATTTCTACATTTCTTAGATTTACTATGGAATGCTCCCATGAGAAGGTACATTTTCTGGATACAACGCTTAGTATCACTGATAGTGTTTCTATTGTATCTACACTTTACAGAAAACCTACTTGGAAGAATACTTTATTAACCTTCGATAGTATGCATCCTAGGTATATCTTCCCAGGTATAATTAAAAGTCAATTTATTAGGTTAACCAGACTTTGTAAAGATAGCAATGATTTGCACTCTGAAGCTGACCATTTGGAAGAACTCTTTATTTAGAGAGGTTATCATCCAAATTTAGTTAGTAGCATCAAAAATAGCATCATCAAAAGCACACATCAAGATAGAATTGGACAGATAGACAATAAGATCTCTACATTTGTGAATAAAGAAGATTCAGTTCTACAAGCAAATTGTGTTGCTATAACTCTGAATTATACCAGCAACATAAATAGCTTGAAGAAAGTTTTTCTTAATAATTGGAAGATCTTAACCATGGACCCAGATACCAAACTTATTGTAGGAAA
Organism: Protopterus annectens; assembly: GCF_019279795.1. NCBI lineage: Eukaryota > Metazoa > Chordata > Ceratodontiformes > Protopteridae > Protopterus > Protopterus annectens. Next base: position 366,927,431 of record NC_056749.1, read on the forward strand.
CAAACCTCATTTTATGTATAGGAACAGCCCTAATCTTAAACGATTATTATGTAATGACTTTCATTTTATACAACCATCATCAATTCCTGCTAATAAAAGAACAGGTACCTTTCCTTGTCATAGTTGCAATAGATGCAACTTTATTTCTGAAATACAAGAATTTCAACACCCTAGTTTGAACTATATTTTTCTACCCAGATTTTTTGCAACTTGTACTACAAAAAATCGAATTTATCTCGCAACATGTAAAAAATGTCAGGCTTTTTATGTTGGGCTAACAAAAAGATGTTTGAAGGATAGAATATATGGCCATCTTTATGATATACAGAGAAAAAATGACCTAAATGCTCTAGCAAAACACTAATAGAGTATCCTTCACACAAGTTTTGTTTCAGAGTTTTAGAAATAGTTACAATTAACAAGAGAGGTGGTAATAATGCCACACATTTGAGTAATAAAGAATTAAAATGGATTCTGAGACTAGGTGCCCATATACCCCCTGGTATAAATAGTTGCATTTCCATTAAACCTGTTCTAGATACTAGATGATGTTTTTATATATGTCATATTCTATGCCTCATATTTTAGGTATTTAAGATACATTTTATATGTGTTATGACATATATATTTTTAAGAAAACATATTTTTAAGAAAACATATATTTGATATATTTTATTATGGCTATATTTTTGTACTCTTGGATCCATTTGTACATGTCTTTTATATGTTTTAAAATTTTTTATCCACAGCTATATATACATATTTGATTATATTTGCATTCATATACCGGTGTCATCTACATGTACAATAAGACCACAAATATGGTTATACCTTAGTTATATATTTTTATAATTACATAGTTACTAAACAACACATGATATTTGGTCACTATATCTTATTACTATACACAAGTTAAAACCATGCATTTTGTATACTTATTTATTCATTTAAATTGATAAACCGATATAGATAAAATAATTGCTCTTACTAATAACTTGAATATATATTTATTTATTTATTCATTTATTTATTTATGAATGAGTATTAATTATTGATAACTTAACCAATTCATTCAAATTATTTATTTATTTAGATATATACACATCCTTATTTATAATATTTAAATCAATATGAATGTGTTTTTTAATGATTTTAAAATGATGACTGTTCCTGTACATTTTATGCATATATTATATTATATTTTATGCATTTAATTCATTATTATTTGATATTTATAATTGGTAAAAAATGTTCTGTGCCCCCTTTCGTCTTCTATATTTATTTCATGGTCTACCTGCTGATGAGAATTTTATTATACTATAGTGTTTTACTCACAAAGATACATTTTTGTGATTTATGGAATTTTGGATAATAGCATCTTTTGAATGAAATATATAGCGTTAGTTAGTTGACACTTACTGTTGTCCATGTGAATTAAAAACATGATGATTTAGCCTGACTTTAACTGAATGTGAACTAAACCTAATTGGGTTCAATTGTGTGCATTTTATCTAATTGATTAATTGCAAATACTAATTTTGGCACCTTTTTTGGTATATAAATGGAAGTTTTAAGTAATTTTATATTGTCTGATGAAGCGTAGTAGGTACTACGCGAAAGCGCTCACATCTCAATAAAATCTCTTTTTTGGATTATTGCTGGACTATCTTTGGATTATTACCAGACCTTTTTTATGCAGATTTCGTTTGAATTTATTACTGAGACTCTGACTTTATTCGTGGTGAGAGGACCTGGTATCTATTACATTACAAGGTCCACCACACCATGAACACATGGCAAGAGCCCATCTTCCCAACCACCACATGGCTTTCGCCATTCCATGCCCTGTTACACAGCCTGTCTCCTCGCTGTAGTGGTAGAGATAAACCTGTGCTTACTCCCCCCCGACATAGAAAATCTCAATGAAAAGCACCTCTCTTAAAATTCTAGTTTGCAAATGACTGAGAAGTGAAATAACTAAATTATAACACACATTGTGTCTCAGACTTCATCTCATTAGGATAGCAATGAGAATCAACACAAATTACGTTATTCTAACAACTGTGTAATAAAAGAGCAACGTTTAAAATCTGTCACAATTTTCATCCATTTGCCCCTCCCCCCCACCAAGAAGTATGGGCAGATGTGCACGGAAATTATGTGGTTACAGAAAATTACAGCTGACCCATAAAATCACACACAGTTGAAAGGCCAGATTTGCTTAAATAAGTAAGCCTCAATGTCTGCAAAGAATGTTCTTTCTTTACTTTATTATTAATGAATACTAATCCGTAACAATACTCAAGATGTGTGCAGGAAAACCTTCCCTCGTCATGTGCAGACATGCCCAAGACAGAAATGTACGTCCAATTCAACCCAACATGCAAACATCAGAAGATAATAGCACAACATCCAAGTACGAAGCCGGGAGTAGGGTCAACTGCAAAGACAATTATGTTATACTTGCAAATAACCTAAGCAATATCCATGCAGTTTATTATTCGTTGAATCACAGTGCAATACAACAGCATGCTGCAAATACACTTTCTATATAAAATAACTATTCTAGTATCCACATCCAGCAAGTGTAACATCTCATCTCTACCCCCAGCCTGCTGTCTATGACACAGCCAACACAACATCATTCCCACTGCTACGTCCCTGCTCTCTCTTCCCAACCACAGCCATCTTCAAAAGTGGTAGGCAGTATATGCATCCCCCCAGACTTTGACCTTCATAGGAATATTTGCCTAACTGCACAAATTGCCAACAAGAGATATTCTGTTGTTAAAGAAAAGGGTTACCGAATGAAAGGCAACCACACGTAAGCTGGCCAAGCACATCCCCTCTGTGCCTGCGCACCCAATCGCCATTCAGTTTTTTTTTTTCTTTTTTGAACAATAACAGCACCACAGTTTAATGTCTGGCTTTACTGACTAACTAGTGATACACCATGAAACCAATGATTGCATGAGGGACTGACCACTGCATGAGACAACATCAAAGAGAAACAACCTGAGAAATATGAAGCAAATAGCTCATCAAAAACACAACCAAGGTACACCACTCTCTCTACAAAGAACCTTTCATGACCCACTACGCCACTGATGCATTACCAATACCAACTCCATCCATCTCTGAATGTAAGTACCATAATCGATGGCATAACCAGTACCTGTGAACCAACACGAAGAAAAGGAAAAGTCCAAACTCTGTAACCACTCCTGTAAACCACTGCAGAGGAAAGTAAAAGCATGCACTCTGTAACCCACCCTTGACAGTGACTGCCAACCACAGTGAACCAGCAATGAACAACACCTGCAACCAGTTTTTATTTATTTTTTTTTTAATCAGAGGACATAACATCTGTAGCATTTTCCAAATTATATCATAGCAGCACTAATACAAAGCAATAAAGCACGAATCACGTGCACTGTACATGGTACACGTTTGTCTAGCGCATGCACTGAGGCCATCATTACTGCTTCACACAGAGCCCGCAAAAAGCCATCCACTGCTACAGCTTAGGGAATTACCTCATAAACCGCTATGGTAGCCTACCCCACCTACAACGAACCCCCAAACCCTGGTTGAGGGCATGAAAATGGAGCTCCTCACAAGAAATTGACCTAAACCACCCCCACCAATGATAACAACCCCTATTAATGACACACAAGTTACTGGACTTACACCTTAGCATTGTCAAATGTAATATCGTTTTATCTTTTTTTTTTTTAATCTATAGATAAATGGAACCTAGCCAAAGCAACAGTGTCTTCTCTCCTCTCCTAATGGTCATTTATCCATAACTGAGGATGAGAAAAAAAAAACTGTTCCTTTAGCTGTATGTCACATATACAAACCACCTGTCCACTACAGCTCACTACCCAGTATCCTGAGGCCTACCTGCTCCCCAGGAATATCTAACTCTTGCCTTAGCAAGTTCACATCAAAAATGTGACTTCTACCTCAATTACACTTGACAAAACCCTTTAAGCCCCTCCCTACCCTTACCTCATTTCCACCTAAACATCCCTCCATCCCAACTAACCCTATCCTCTCCTTATTCTCTTAATTCCTGCTAACCTATGTATCTAGCCCCACTTGAAGATGTCCCAGGACAAAATAGTCTGTTCCAAACCTCATTTCTCTATAGAACTTTTTAGGGTCATCAATACATTGCTTATTTTGTACTTTTCCTATATATTTCTGTGCATCTCTTATGTTTTTCTGCCTGTGCTGAGATTTTTATTTTATTATTTGCAATAGTGCAAGATAGATCCTGATCTGTTATAATGGTGCACATTGCTTTTATCACATCTATTTTTCTGAGTATACTTGTTGATCTATTCCCTCTTCTATACTCTTCTAACAATGACACTTCTTGTCTTAATTGCTTTACAGTTTTCTCTATTGGATACTTCAATGATGGCATTTGATTTCTCCCCTTCCTTTCCCTTACTACCCTGTGTTCTTGTGGTAGAATTGTATCTGTTGTTAATTTAGCTGCACTGTAATATATCTGTTTACTTCTGTTATATTGTATGGATCTCTATGAACGTTAATAATTACTGTATTCATTTGTTTTATCAGACTTCTGACTTTTTGGGTTTTATTGACCTTCTGCACTCGATTTCTTTCATTGACTTTAATATGTCTGTCTATCTCAATTAAATCAAGCAACCCTTCTCTTAGATCAATTTCTTCTAAAGTAAGGACACATTTTTGTTCTCTGTTTCCTGCAGGCATTCTATAGAGAGTTCTATAGCACCTTCTTATGGCACATTCTGTTCAATTTCATCCTGTGTCATCTGTTGCTCTGTCATATGGGAACTCACTGGCCTATCACACAACATTGACTGTGTCAGAGTTGCCACAATTTCCTGTTCCTTTGCTTGCTGTCCAGCTTCAAGTGAACATTTATACTGGTTTCCTGTGGAAGGCTGCAAAATATCTTCATATGGCAACTGCCAGTTGCTTCATGTTCCACTGATTTCTGCTTAATTTGAATGTCTATTGCTCTATCCTGCTATGGTGCTTTCCAATTTAGAGTTTCTACACTGAATCCTTCACTTTGCAAGTACTCCATAACCTCAGTTTCTATTTCTTTAACTTCTCCATTAATAACCTTTTCTACTTTTTCTCTTTATCTTCCTATTTTTTGCATTGTAAAGCTTTTCGTATCCGGCTTCCTTTGCCTGTACTTTTCTTCAAATATCTTTGGTGCTACTCTTTTTGTATTGATTAATTTTGCTTTCTCCTTTGCATACATATTACACCATATTAAATATATTTTTCTTTCCCATGTCCATATTTCTTCTTCAGATGTCCCCTGATCTTCCCGTTTCTTCTTACTTTCGGGACTCATTCCATCTTGCTGTGATGTAACCTTTATTAGACCTTCTACACCAAATCCTTAACTTCGCATGCATTCCATAACTTTAACTTCTATTTTACTAATCTTCTTTTCTACATTTCCTCTTTGTGATATTACTTCTTATTGTGAAATTTTCCATATCTGGATGCCTTTGCCTGTATTTATCTTTGAATATCTTTGGGGTTGCCTTTTTTGTGTTGACAATTTGGCTTTCGGCTTTGCATAAATACTGCACCATATCAAATCTCTCCTTCTTTCCCATGTCTATATTTCTTTTTTATACTTTTCAAAAATCTCTAGGTTTTGTTTTTTATATTTTCACACTTCCTCAGATGCTTCTTTTTCCAAGCAGATCAAAATTTCATTGTCTATGTAATTTTTTTCACAAAACTGTTGTATTAATGAATGCAACTTTTTATCTGAGGCTTCTGACAGTTTTTCTTGTTGAAGTAGTTTTCTTTCCAATAATTTCTCTCAATCATTTTGTATAGCTTGTGTCTGGAAATTCTGAGCTTTCTGCATAATAGTAACAATACATAATTTCTTTCTTATCCTCAATAGTCCACTCTATTATCTTTGGGGCTCTTCTTTGGCCTATCAGTTTTTGTGATTTTTGTGGACTGCTATTTCCATCTACAGTGTGGGGGGGGGGGGCATCCTCTCCCTGGGCCTAGACTAGCCCCATTATAGGAACGTTTCCTTATTTTGAGGATTCAACACTGTCATTTTTCCAATTCTGGCACCAGTGTGCCTATCAGGATTGAGCATTTTTTTTACCCTTGGTCTTGTGCACTCAGCTATCTTGTTTTATTTTTGACCCACTTTTGTCCATGATACATGCTATATAAAATACAGTCTATATATCAGTGTCATCTTGGTGAGATTTTGTGAAAAACAGGGTCCACCTCTTGAAGGTACTCGCCAAGACTTCAGGATGAATTTAGTTTCAGCAATACTACTCTCCTAAGCCTGCTGACTTATCTCTCCATTCGGACTTATAAATGTGAATATTTACATGTGACAAGATGGGTAAAATTCTATCAAGGTAATAGGATACCTTTTATAAATGTAAGTAAAGGCAGATCAGGGTACAAACAGCTTTCTAGCAAAAAGAAAACAAGGTTTATTACCAAGACTAATTACATTTAATATGTAAACTGAACTTCTAGTTAATTTATTTGTTATACAACATGAAATATACTGAATATGAACAAGTAAGCAGAAAACACACAATGAACCCCCACACAATTCCGGAGGTGTAGCAGCTTACACATGGATGAAGTAACTATAAAAGAAAGTTTATACAATAGAAAAAAAAATAAAAATAACTAAATCTGAAGTGTAATAAAAGACACTGTAGAGCTAAAAAGGGTTACTGAAAATAAGATGTAACTTAAAGGTGTGCAGAGATTGTGAAGAAAGAATTAAAGAAGGCACAGGTGGTGATTGTATGTCTATAAAGATACCTGTGTAGATGTGCATTCTTGAAGTAATTGTTCCGCTATACAAATTGCTGCGGCTACATATGAAATTCTTTGCTGACAATCCAGTCTCAAAACCAGTCTGTAAAGACAGAATTGGTTGAGGAAAGTATTTCAAATATTTTTGGTTTACTGCATGAATGGTATGAAGAGTCACTAAAACAGCTGAAAATGCATACTCTGGAGGTAGTAAGGGATTGTAAAAGAAATAAATTAAACAGTTGCTTTGCAAGAACAAAATATGAGACAGTATGAGTGTTTTTAAAAGTATAGGTATAGGAAAAAAGTGACAAATTCTGAACACTGAATGACTATTGTCTACAGTATGTTACAGAAGAACAAAAGGGGTTGTTGGGATTTCATGAATATAATTATCAGAATAATGCGGGGGGGGGGGTTCTTCCAGTATTGTTCTACACCTGCCCCCTACAGACTGCTCCGGGCACCAGAATACCTTATTCATAATAGTGATTTGCAAGTGCTGATATCGTCATCTGAAAGGTTTATATGCTATTTTATACTTTGGGAAGATGTTGATAGTTTCTTCTGCCAGTCAAAGTCACCCATTAGAGCTTCTTGCAAAGATGTTACTTTCCTTTAACATCCCTGCTGGAAGATTGCCAAGTGAAACTGCATTGCGTAAACTGCAGAGCAGCAAATGCCCATAAAAATGTAAACTTCTATTAGCATACAAATTAAGAAAACAATAATAAATAAAACAATGTGCCTGGAAAAGCAGAAATAAATAAAAATGCCATGCATGTTTTGTGATATATGATCATTTCAGTTGCAGTCTTACAAAAATCGTTACTTATTAAATTAAACCTTCCCCCTCTACATTGACTGTGGCAGGACCTTTCTATGCATGACTGAAAAATGTAAGCATAAGGCAAACTAAATCCTCCCAGAAAAGTACAATGCGTGCCATTGTGAGACCCAGAAAAGAACTAGCACACAGAACTGAGCATAATATGCATGCACACTTATTCAAATACTGTAGAAAGCAAAGGTGGCACAATGCCAGGGCACTTCTATGGGCTAGGCTTGTAAAGGCTCCAGGGTCATTAGCCTAGTACACACCTACGAACCTATAAATGCTGTTAACACCCTGAGACCAATATGCAGAGGAGAAAAATGGAAGAAAAAATACTACCACAAACAAAGTGCCACGTACTAAAGAATTAACTGAAGACAACAGCTGCATTAAAATATATGATACAAACTACAAATAAAATATTATTCTGAAACTCTATAAAGTTTCCCTATGCATACAAAAAAGACTATAAGTTTTAAATCAATTAACAATGCAGAAATGTGATACTGCATGGCTGCTTTGCGGGTCTCATTGTGGAATTTGGTCACAGCTAGCATGAGTCTTTGATACCTCAGGCTTTGGCTTTGGCCCCCAATGTGGCAGGTATGACACTCACTCTAGCAAGCCCTTTTCCTACAATATTTTCTTACTAAACCTATGGCAATCAAAACCACTGTTTTGAGTGTTGGGCCATCACTGCTGCAGCCTTTGATCGCTGTAGGATGGAGGTCAGAAATCATGGAAGAGTGCTGTAACCAGAGTTTAATGATTTAAACTATTGGAAGAAGCCAAGGTTCGGCAGTCAGCCAGTACTTAACCTGTAGAGCCCAGGGACCACTAATGGTAATCCTACAGTTAAGTATGTAGGACTGCATTTGCTCTGATAGCAGCATGCCTCTCCAGGAAGCTGAAGATAAGGGGAAGGGATGAAAACTTTTCACATATAGTATGACCATAGTCCATGTTAGGCTGTGTGCTTAGAGGCTGTTTTAACAGTATCCTTTTCTCACCTCAGATTCCTGACATGATATCACAAAAGCTGCTTAATGCAGCAAGACGGCACCTCACTTATAAAAAAAAGTAATGCAGTAGGTCCCATTCAAGGACAGAGGCCAAGGCATGTATTTGAGATTCTGAGTAGTTTCAGAGAAAGAACGCTTGCAGATCATTCTTAGATTTATCTCTTTTTATCCATTTTGTCAACACAGAAAATAACATAACTCATACTAACTTCCCCCTTCCAAAAAAAAAAATAAAAAAAAACAATTTAATATTTTTTACTCCCAAAACAGCTGTCTGCAGAAAAGGCACAGTTCATCTTAACCTCCACCAACAACACCAGGACTGAACAGGTAACTCAAGCAAAATTACTAGGCATCATATTAGATGAGCTGCTAAAACTAGACTTTCACATATCACAAGCTATAACAAAAAAAGAGAAACCTCCCATCCTTAACAGAACGAACGCATTCCTCACTGACACAGCCAGATAACACAGAGCCAGTGCTTTCCTACTGCCATCTCAGTAGTATGCTCCACCCATTTTGTATTAATCTTCATGTCTCACTTTTAAACAAATTGGAGCAATCTTACAATAAAATAGCAAAACTTGCCATCAACCTGCACCACTGTCTGGCTGTCAAAGATTTAAACTGGTTAGAACTCTCACACTACCTAACTCACACCCATCTCTCACAAAACTACACAGACATCTCCATAAGCCTGAAAACTACACTTCCCTAAAACAACACCATTCAAACATACTTTCCAAACAGTGCTTTGCATTCTAGAGATGAATCATTTCTCACTATCACCAAAGAGTAAAATAGTGCTGGAGACTCCTTGTATTCAGTGAATATTGTCAAAGCATGGACCCACATCCCATTAACACTGAAATCAATTCAAGAGGTAAACTTTTTCAAAAAACAAATAAAATCTCATCTGGTGGATAAATGTACCTCTGTAACATCCATGTTTTTATTACAGTCTGGTCTTATCACTAGTCTAAGTCTGTGTAGATGGTCTGCAACTTATCCAACCTATTCCCAACCCTAGATGCTCTCCATCTCCCAGTCTCTCCTAATGTCACTCTCACTCTTGCATAGATCTTCATAAACTCCACTCACTGTTCCCACCCACCCACAGCTGTGCTAATCCCACCCATCTTCGTAACTCTATTCCAACACACTCTTCCTACTCACTCTCCTACCTTCACCTCTACTGCTACCTCTGTCACATCCACTCTTGTTCCTGCTTACACTTCTGTTACTACTCTTCCTAATAAGTATTGCTTACCTATCAATCTCCAACCCACTTATTTACTTGCCAAGATTCTACAGTCATAATATCATCAAAAACAAGGCACTCTATACCTTTAGTACACAGAGTTCCCTTACTCCTCCCGTTTTCTTTTCTTCACTCTCTAGTCTCTCTCTGTTTTTTTTTTTTTTTTTACTGAAACTCTCTTGAACACATGAAAACAAACCATAGCACCTCATATTGTGGTCTCTCTGTCTCTGTAAGGACTGGGTCTCAACACTAACCACCAAAAATAATGCAATGTGAATATATAGGCATTCCTTAAATATTTATGTACTCTACAAATGCATACACACTGTTGAAAATATCATGTAGTACACTGTCATTCTAAGTGTAATATTGATTTTTTTTTTCTCTAAAAAATCTGAGAAGATTTTCTCACTGGTCCTTACGGTTACCACCTGGCCCGTTGTCAGTGGAACACTCATGGGTTGAGCCTTGTCATTCCATTGCTCACACTGTCAAGCAGTGGGACTTTAAAAGTCCCATTTTCTGATACACTCTGAATTGCCATGGAAAAGCTGAAAATACTTTTGTTTTTTCCATGGCAATGTGGTTACGTCACCAACCCAGACTTGCAGGCAGAGGTATTCCCTGTTAGGTTCAGGTGGTCTAAGTGAAAGTTACCTTGTGATCCTGAAAACGCTGTTATTCAAATCTATACTTTAAAGAGCTTCTTTTACATGTAGTATATATATATATATATATATATATATATATATATATATATATATATAATATTTATTAGCAAAAGCTGCACATACTGTACATGTGTTTGGTCTTCATAATACAAGCTGATTCTGATGTTGCAGAAGTTAGTTACTTTCTGAAAGGAAGCCTGTGCTGTATTATTATTGTTGTACTTACCACTCTTGTAGAAAACGAGAACTATAACTGTATAATTCTGAAACTTTATTTTCTATTGCATGTCCCTTGAAACAGGTAATGTTGCACAACTTGTATTGGTAATGTTTGAAATGCAGCACAGTATGTATGCATGATTGTGTATTTTGCTTAATTTGTCTCTGCCTTTGTAGCCCATGTCATGTTTGAAAAGGTTGTTTGGACCATTTCATTTTGCAGTTACCAAATGTTAATTAAGTAAGTTAATAAGTACTTTCCTTTAGCTGTTTCTTTCAGAAATGTAACTTTTGTTGTGGATCTTCTTCTCATGAAATTATGCCTTTGTCACCTTTCTGTCATTACCGCTGAAGTGCAGATTTCTAGTCATTCAGCAGAAAATTCAGATTACGTTATCTTAAAATTCAAGTGGGCCAGCAGCAATATATCAGAGAATATATAGATATTCTCTGCTATACATACATATATATATATATATATATATATAGAGAGAGAGAGAGAGAGAGAGAGTTATAGATAGCATTTGTCTCCCTTTTTCAGATCTCAGCAGTTCCATACTAATGGCCGTGGTCTGCTACAGTACTCTTGAGACTTGAATACTAATCTCACGGTGTTTAGGCAGTTAACAAATATGTCACTACATACCTTGTAGTATACATTAGGAATACATCTCATTTAGTTTTTTAAGAAAACAAATACAGCATTCTTGTAATCATCACTGCAAATGCATCACCCCGTTGGTAATGGAATGAGTCATGGGCCTCCTTAGTGATCCGTTTATTTCCCTCTCTCTCTCTTGTTACATAGCTATACATAGTAGAAATGTGTTACTAGTAAGATGGTACACAAACAGTGAACTGGGGTAGAACTACCCAGTTTTAGCCTCAGAGTACATGCAAGGACACTTTAATGTATTATTTTTATGGCATAATCCACATTGTTTTCATGTTAGAAATCTTTGTAGCTGCAATATCAAGAGCAGAAGATAGAATCTTACTTTGAGATTGCAAGATTTTCCATTATTTTATTTTTTTCTATTATTGGCCTTTGGGGTGCATTGCAGTGCCAAAATTACATTATGAAACTGATAACTCCAATATAGCTTACAGAAATCAGTTTTGGAAAAATGATTTGCCAAATCTTTTGGTATTCAGAAACTGAGATAAGGAAACTTTCCAACTGAATTTATTCTGTAGTGCCTTGAGTTACATTATATTTAGTTGGGGATCCTTTTTCTATTATTTTCTTCACCCGGTCTGTCAGCAGGGGGTGCTTTTTATTGTCTGAAGAATTAAATGAAATTGATTTAGAAACCCCCTTTTCACCATATTTGACACTTGCCAGTCACCACCATGCTGTTTTACTTAACATAGGCTGAGTTACTTGATTGATTTTATTGATTGCCTGAGCTAGTTCATAGAGAGAGAGTAAGAGATTGAGTCAAACATTAAAACAGTTGGCAGTAGCTATTAGTGAAAACAGCATTCTATGGAGTATAACAAAAGTGTATTTTACTAGTACCTAGTAAATTGTCAGTAGTCCTATTTATGGTAGAAGTTTAACTATGTTCATGCATACATCATAACTCTGTTGTAGCACATTCCACAGATTACTTCTGGTATGTAGATTGGACTATATTGTTGAGTATGCAAGGCTTGTGGGTAGTGAGAAACTCATTGATTCAGAACAGCCTAGTGTACTATGTAAGACAACTTGCATGGCGTTGCATATTAGCCAAGTAACTATGAATCCAGCTACTTATGTTTCTGAAACATCTCCTTTAACATCTCTGGTGATGTCATGGCTGTGGTGTGACCAGTGTCATATTGGTCACACCTCCATGTCCCACTTTGGCCTTGTTAAAAGGTGGCAGCCCTACTGGGTCTCTGCTGAAAAAGGGTTTAACTAAACACTGCTGGACACTGTTGGGCTTTCCCGGTAAACAAAGGCAAAATAAATAAAAAAAATATATGTTAATATATGATTTTTTTAGTAGCAGGATTCTTTGTCTCCATTAATACTTGTTGCATGTCCTCAGAGTAGGTGCATAAAAAGTATTAAAACTCTATCATCCAGGCAGTTAATTGAAGTTATTTCAAGTTGGGGGTTTATCAAACAACCCCTGTCTTGTATGAGCAGGTTCATTCTGTAAGGGAGCTTAAAGCAATTGCCTTTGTCCATTCCCAAAAAGGGAGACTCTTGCTGCCTGGACCAGAAGGGGGTCACCACAATGATCCGTGTGGAGTCCTTCTGAATATTCAGAACCCTGGACATCAGTGGAAAGGGGAAGAAGGGCATACAGGAACATTCCTGTCTAAACAAAAGAAAATTAATCTGTTTTCTATGCCTGTTTGCAAGGAAACGTGCAGATGTTTTCCAGTTGTTTGTTGTAACTGAGGCAAACAACTGGAAAACATCAGGCAAACAAATTTGTCTGTGGTGTTCCCCACAGTTGGGACAAATCTTGGAAGACCGTTTAATTCAGTTTCTATTTGTGAGGGTCTGTACTGGTCCTGCTGAGCCTGTCTGCTACAATGTTTTGCTCTGATGGGATGTAAGATGCCTGTAGAGGGAGATTGCCCTGAATCGCTGTATCCCAGGGTAGCATGGCTCATCTGCACACAGTGTAACATTTGGATCCCCACTGTTTATGCACCCCATCACTGTGGTGTTTTTTGTGATCACTTGTAATGGCCCAGGGGATCAGAGATGATTCAGAGAGTTGAAGGCATTTATGAGTGCCATCATCTCATTCATATCTATGTTCTTTGTGTTGTCTTTTGTGTTCCAAAGACACTGCATACTTACTCCTATAGATACTGCTCCCCAAGCAAAGTCTGAGACATCCTTAGTTAAAGACTGTGCCAGAGATGAAGGGAAAATGGGAGACATATTCAGATAAAACTGGCCTCTCCAGTGACACAGTTCCTTTTTTACAAATCCCAAAACTGAAATCTAGAAAGTCAGGGGATGTTGATGTTGGAACCATGCAGACTTTAGGTACTGTTGAATATTTCTTAATTGGAGTCTGGCTAGAGGAACTATGAGAGTCATGGATACCATGGATCCTAGTATCCTGAGAAATTCCCTTGCTTAGACTGAGTGCAGGCACTCAGGAATCAATCTAAATATAGAGCTACTTTTTCCTGTGGAAGAAAAGCTCTTGAAACTAAAGTATCTAGGAGACACCCAGGAAGGAGGAGTCAAAGAAGACTTTTCAATGTTTTCCTAAAATACCAGCCTGAGAAGAATATATCTTAAGGTGTGAGATGCCTGACAGTTTGAAAGATACTCTGCAGAGATAAGCAAGTAATTTAAATAAGTAAAAATGTGAATACTTTGTAGTTTGCAATAGGCTCTCACTGAGCTACACACTTTGTGAACACACTTGGAGCAGTGGATAACCCAAAGGGCAGTGTAATCCAGACATGGTAAACTGTAAGAAATGTTTGAAATCTGGGGCTATAGGAATATGATGACAATTATCATTTAAATCTAGAGTTACTATAAAACAGAAAGAGGAATCAGTGGTAATAGGTTGTGAAGCATTTTGAAATTTGACACTTTCACACACTGTTTTACAGAGACAAGGAAAGATTAAATAATTGCCTACACAGTGCTTCTTTCGTTGTTACCCAAAATATTCTTGACAGAAACCTTTTCTTGTCAGAGAAAGTGGATCAACTTCTATTACCCGTGTCAGCAGATGCTGAATGATAGGAGAGGGAAAAAAGTTTGATCTGGTGAATGAGGAGGAACCCCCTGAAAAGGAGAAAGGGACTGCCATTGTCATCTGTACCACTCATGTATCACTTTAAGAAACTGTTTGTCTGACATTAACTGTTGACAAATAGAAAAATGGAGAGTCAGACTTTGGGAGAGATTAAGAGGTTTGCCAGGGTGGTGCTAGTTGGGGGTGAGTGTTTGCAGATAGTCTTTCAGACTTGTTGTCTCTTCCTTCTTTCTGGGAAACTCCTCCTTTTTTTCAGAATGTCTTTGCCTTTGTTTTTGAATGTCTGCTTTCCAGAGGTTTTCTGTGTTAGCTTATTTGCTTTTTATAAAATGGTGCTAAGTCAAGTCACCCTATGTATCAGTTTCCTCCCTTATCATACTTTTTCAGGACCTCAACACCAAATGATCCAAAACAACCTCCCTATCTAAAAGAATTTAACATTTCAGCTTTGACATCCTCATGTAAATTCTGAATAAATAACCATGCAGACCTTCTAATAACAGTTCCAGAACGAGCTGTTCTTGAAGAGACATTGGCTGAATGATAGACACTCTTCAGAGTGTGCTTGCTAACTTGAGACACAGAAGCAATAAATGAATTAATTGAAGATGTTTTTTCCTCAGAAGAAAGAAAACTGGCTGTAATGTTCCTCATATTCTCAAGAGATGCAAGCACACACAAACATGTGAGTCTGAAAATTAAGAATTCTAAAAATACGTGTGGTAGAAGTCATTTTTTCCAAATCTATCAAAGGCTTTCCCATCCTTATCAGAGGGGAGGGATTAGCATTTACCAAATGTTTAGCCAAAACAAGACGTGCCAAAGAAATAACTGCAGGTTCAGATGTAGGATTAGAAAATGAAAAATTGTAGGAGTGAGGAACTTTATGCAATCTATCTGCCTTCTTAGGGACTGCAGGCTGGCTATCAGGCACGCTACAGGCTGTAAAAATGTCCTCCAAAGCTGGAAAAACAGGAGGAACAGGAGTGGTCTAAGGAAATCCCAGCTGTAACAAATCAAAATATTTTTTCAAGGATACTAGAATATATTGGAAAATTCTTCTCAGGAACATCACAAAAAATGCTCTGCCCAGAATCTGAATCTGTTACTTGAGGAGACAAAAAAGAAGTTGTTTCCTCAAAATCGTTTCCCTGTGCATTATACTTGGACTCTTCAGAAAAGGAACATGATTCACTGAGAATATTGTCATTGTGCAACAGCCTTTTGACATAAAATTAGCCCCTGTCCCTTAAACAGCAGGAGGTCTGCCAAAAGGCAAGCTTCTACAAAAGTTTTTAATGAGAATACTGTCACTGTGTACTTAAGGATCACTTACCAAATTGGATGCTGTCCTTTAAAATGACCATTAGATTACACTGTGTAAGCCAGTTGCTTTGTATCCCTAGCTGCTGCTTGTCTGTTTTCAAGTAAATGAAAGAAAGCCTGTTTAAGTTTGTGCCGCTTTGCTAATTGTTGAACACCAGCTCTAAACTGATTGCTATCTGTAATAAATTACTTAAAGCTGGGTTACAAAGCATCCTGAGTTTGATGACCAAGCCGAAAAGTGGATTGTTACACATGTCCACCCCCTTTTATAAGTCTTGGTTACAATAGTAGAATGTTGTCTCTATATCTCCCCTCACTTAGATCTCCACATCCACTCAGTCACCATCTTCTTTCACAGGGCAAGTATGTGTCATGTGTTATTACATTTCTGTTTGTTTTAAGAATGTGCATATCAATTAAAAGACCTTGGTAGCATGTTTATTTGCACTGATTTTATACTAGTCTGATAACCTTTATGTATATTGATCCTGTGACCTTAAACAAGTATGTGATTCATGTGTGTAATTTCAGTTGCTGATGATTTGGTATATATAATATTCTTCTGATGTATTTATTAATTCAATGAATGCTTACTACGTGATGTGTTTTTAATGTGCTCATCAATGTAGTGCTATGTTCTGATAATTTGCTCTATACAGAGTATTACTGTAGCCCTCTATCAGTATATCTCCTCCTAAACCTATTTTGACCTTTCATTCATAAACTTTATTGCCTTCTCCCTACTCATGTAATAGCCCATCTTCTCTTGCTTTGACTCACAATGTTTCTCCTTCCATCTCTAGTAATAAGCTACCTACCTAAGTATTAACTTTACTGCCTCCATATAATATATCAGCTTAGTAGAGCTTCTCTCTCTTTCCTTTCAGATTTTATGGACATTACATTGGTCCTTGACCTTTAAATAGCAGGGTTTCTACCACAAAACACATCTCTGAGAAAGTTGTCACTGACAATGTTGTCATTGTGCAGCGTAAGCAAGTTTAACATGAAGTGAATTGATGTTTATTAACTGTAAATAGTCAAATATCTGCCTGCCCTGTGCTGGAAAGTTGTGACATTTCCCAAAGGAATAGTCCTTGTTCTCTTAGGGGTATTTACTAAATTGGCCACTGTCCTTTCACTTGACCTTTAGATTATACTGTCTAAGCCACATACTTCATATCCCTAACTTCTTATCTATATTCAGTAAATGAAAGAAAACTTGTTCTAATTTGTACCTCTTTACTAGTTGTTGAGCACCATCTTTTTGCTCTCTGTAATAAATAGCCTAAGGGAAGGAAGCCTGCTACTCTCGGGCTTGCTGCACTCAACTTTGCTTCACTCCCCTACCTCCAATTCCCAGCCACCCTACTTTATTTTATCTTTGTACTTCCAGCATACATGTATCACTCATGACACTCATTCCCTATGTCCTCCCCAAATAAGTTTACTATTAGCAAAGAAACATTCCTGTTTATAGTCACCTATTCCATACTTCCTTTTAACATTTAACACCATTCCCAACAGCCAATCTTCCTCCCATACTGCTTTGCACTATATCCTTTCCTATTCAGATCCCTCCCCAACGGTACCTTTAAATCATTCATGAGCAAAGTTCCCTCTTCCATTCATTCCTGCAATCTTCTTTCATATATTACCATTAAATTAATAGTTATCTCTCATCTCTTCCTCTACTATATCTCTCAGTCTTCCCCTTATCTCTCTCTCTATACTGCTTATGCCCATCAACCCCTATTGTTTTTACATCCATACACAGGTAAGTTAGTAATTTTTGCTTACCACACTTCCTTACCATACCTGTTCAACACTGAGAGCAGAATCCCCACCACATACATTCATGGTCATTCATATCAATATTCCCCACGCTTATACCCTTTGATATCCATACATCTCAAAATCACCTATAAGCCTACAGACTAAACACACACTATTATTTTACATTTCATCTTCTACTTTACCCAAACAATTCCTCCCCACTTTCTACCTTAACATCCTTGTCCTCTATCATTCAAAATCTTCTAATTTTACATTTCAGAAACATGTTTCTCTCACAATTCCTGACACTAGTGCATCTTCTCCTACTTGCACACACACTTAACATCCATTACCTATACAATCCCCCCAAAAAACTCTTGCGTGTCCCCCCAAGCAAAATAGTTCTAAACTTCTGATACCTCCATAACCATAAAGCTTAGTGGTGACATCCACCCAAACCAACGCACAAGACAGCATAACCCATCATCTCTGTTATCGCTGCTACCTTACTCACAGACCCACCCTTGCCTTCATATATACCAAACCAACTTATGAAGTATTTATAACTAACTCCGTGAAGTGCATGTATGAATATCAGTTAACTCCAGACATTGTAGCTGCCACAGAAACCTGGCTATATCACAAAACAAAAAAATGAAGAAATTGACCTATCAGGCTATAACATTATCAGAGAAGACAAAGCCATCAAAAAATCTGGTGGTGTTGCTACTTTCTATAAAAACACACTAAAAATATTTCCTTTTTCTCACATCCTGCCAACTTTCTGTAACTAAGAAATCCTACTAATCATGCTAAAATTAAACACTCATAAGACAGCAGCAATTGTGAGTATATACATCCAGGCAACAATGCTAAAACACTGGAAGATATTTTGGGCTAGACCTCCACAAAAATCACTTGTGAAACCATTGTATGGGGTGATGTTATTTTAGATGGGCAACCCATACAGTCCAACTAATACTATACAAAATCAACCTTCAACTGGATCCTAACATCTTCTCCAAATAAAATATCATCCATGGAACTCTGTCAGACAGCCTAAGTGAAGACTTACCAATCTACACTATAAGGTACCAAAGTAACAACCCCAAAACACATCATTAAAACCTGGTAAGAAAGCTTACTACTTTTTGTAAGTATGTAGTCTTCTTTCGGCTTTTCACGGTTAGGGGTCGCCACAGCGGAACTCCGGTCCGTTAATGATTGGTAGTTGATTTTTACATGCCGAGTTACCAGCCCTGATGCACAACCTTCAACGAAGGTACGCCTATTCACGCATGTCTCCACGCAGAAGACGCTAAGTATACTTTTATTAATACACTACATCTTCTTAACTGGGAGCAACTAAGGACTCTCCCCATAGATGCTGACTCTGGGTTCTATAAAACCTTCCTAGGTGTTCTAAATGCACTAGCCCCCCTCAGAATAAAAAGAATCAAAGGCCAACCCTGCTCCATGCCTATCCTTGGCAACTAAACAACTCCTAAAACAAAGAGACAAACACAACACAAAATCCTCTTTCTCAACTGAAACATGGCTAAATAATTAACAACTACAATTAAACCCTAAAAAACTAAACTAGTACTCTTTACCCCAAACACGACTACCAAAATAACAGTATTCACTACCATCCCTGCCAGCACCACCATGACAGAACATGTAATCACACAAAATGACTGGATGTTTTCATATGTGACCAATTGAAATTCGACCACCATAAATCACAATGTGATTAAAAAACTTGTAAAAAACTAAGTACATTATACAGAGTAAAAACTCACCTCATTGACATAGCCAGTAGTTGTAGTCTTTACTTTCTTACTGCCATCTATTCTCTATGCTGCAATCTTCACTAACCTTCAAGTCTCACAACTGTCCAAAGCTAAGCAATGTTATAATAAAATAGCCAGATTTGCAACAACCTTAATAGCACTAGAACACACTCCTGCCTATCCCTGAGAATTAAACTGCGTAGAACACAATGTCAACTTGCCCTTTCTCAGCTATGTACAATACACAGACATTTCTATAAGCCTGAAAATTGCCTGTCCCTTAACAGCTTGATACAACATGTACTACCCCAACAGAATTTTACACTCTAGAGAAAAATCACTAATCACTATAATCAAATAATCTTGTTAATGTATAGTGCTTTAATGTCTCTTCATATATACTACTGAATGCCTTTTTTTAAATGTTTGTAATTTATTAGCAGTGGCATAGCTGGGGGGCAGAGGGGCGGTCTGCCCCGAGCAGCACTTTTTTTACTTCACTTCTTGCCGAGGAAATGACTGTCACATTTACTGGTGTTCTTTAAGAACTCGCTTCATGTCTCAGAAAGATGTCCTGTTCTTCCTTTCTGTACACAATTTTAAACAAACATCAATCTCTTCCTTTAAAGTTCACGGAACTGTTCATTGCTATGTGTCTGTTGTTCACAGAACTGTTCTTTGCTGAATACAGTATAATAAGTGTTATTCACAGCTTTACTTCCTTTAATGTTCACAGAACTTTTCATTGGTGTGTGTGTGTGTGTCTATATATATATATATATATATATATATATATATATATATATATATATATATATCACATGGTGGTTAGTATTACTCAGGCTCAAACCCTGTACCTTAGGTACAACAGCCTGAATTCTCTACCACTACCACCACTTGTGATTCAAGAAGATGAGTCCATAGTTCTCAACTGTCCAGAATTTCACAGAATGTCTGGAATTTTTCACATATACGTTTGGTCTGTTCCTCTTAAAATGCGTGCTTTTCTGGCAAATCATTGAGGACTGAATTTAGTAAATAATGACAGCCATTTAAGTTTCAGTCTTTATATCTTTCAGGAAACACATGGTAACACCAAACATTTTATTCTAGCAACTTTCTAAGATTATACAAACAATGTTTACAATGTGTCCCTGGTTTTGCCCCCCCCCCCATAAATTTTGGCTTTTTCCAGATTTCTTGTGCTGCAAAGATGAGAGATATAGTTGAGTGTCAGTGACATTTTACAAGGAGGTATAAGCTTCAGGGGAAGAGAAGCTTAGTGCTGCTTATGCCAAGTCTGTTTGTAAAATGCAACTATTGTTTAGCAAATGATATCACTATTGTGCTAATGTATTTAAAAGCATTGTCAGTAGCACTACAGGTAGTATACTTATTTCTGATGCAAAAGTCTGTGAGGTTTACTCTCACAGTATGTTGATGGATTGCTGATACTGTGCTGTGTTGTACTTTAAAGGGATGGATGCTGCAGTCCTGAGAATGTCCTCCTTTGGATGAGATACCTAGTAACCTGTTATCAGTTTGCCATCCATTCCCTATTGCAATATTACCAGCTTATCATTATTTAATGTGATATAGACAATTTATTCTTCAAGGGCAACACTTTATTTGTAGATGAAACAATGAAATATAAAGTTGTTTGCTGACAGCAACTTCCTCATTAGGTACAGATCTCTTTAATGTAGAAATATTTAGATGACTTTTACATCTGCAGAGATTGTGTATATTTACTGATATTTGTGGATTGTAATGACAGATGTTTGAGAAGACGTTTATGATGGAAATGTTATGAATTCAACAGTTTTGTCATTACAGGCTCAGACATTTTGTTTCATTGCTCACTGGAAAAATGTTCAAAACAATAAATTTAAAACATGCTCTCACAAGTGTGCTGTATTATACAAGGAATATAATTTAATACAATCAGGAAGGTGAATCAAAGAACACATGTATGTTTGCATGGTCCTAAATATATGTGCAAGGGGCCTATGATTTGAAAACAGCCCAAAAGTAAACTTTATCTGCCTGACCAGATGCATTTTCTTTGAATGTGGCTTTCCATGATGTCTCAATGAATGTGAGTTTTAAGAGCAAAGAAGTTTTAATGCTAAGTCTGTTTTCATTGTGAAACTGTATTGATTTGTTTAGCAGATGTCTGTCAGTGTTTGTGCTATACAATTTAAAATAAAAGTTTTACATTAAATCCAAATAATCATTGCAGAAGTAAAGTGTAGAACAGCATGCACATTACAGTGTTTATGGTAAATGGGGAGAAATAGCAAAGTAATGGGACACTGGAATGTCTGTGTGGGGGGGCTTCATATGGGGGACCCCATTTGACCATGATTTTGTGTGGGGGAGAGGCAGCAAACTCAAAGACAGCCTCAGGTGGCATAAACTCTAGCTACTCCACTGTACATTAAATCTTTTCTCTCTGGGCCACCATTGAAAAGGGTTTTTTGACTGAACCCAATTGGACAGACCTAGTAAACAAAAGCAAAATAAATAAAAAATAAAACAATTTATTTTTCTTTTACCAATAAAGTACCTATCATCTGGTCAGTTTTGTGCATCATATTTTTGGGATGCTCTTCACAAAAGTTGTGTTTTTCTAAAAATGTAGTAAGGATTGAATTTGCTAAATAACACCAGACCGTTTCACACTTCATATCCATCAATAAAATGCATGCTAACGTAAAGCCTTTTATTCTAGCAACTTTCTAAATTTATAAGAGCAATATTTAAAATTTGTCCCTATTTTTGGGCCTTTGTCCCCCATTATTTTTGACTTTGTTCAGATTTCTTGTGCTAAGAGGTTGGGAGGTATGTGAAAAAACAATATTGAGAGGCGATGAATCTAAACTAAGCCCTGAGTTGAGCCCATAAGTCTTTCCTGTTCAAAATAACAGATACAGGAGAAGATAAAAGTTTAATTTTCTGGTTCTTTTTAACAAGAATTTCCATAGAAGCAGACCTACTGCTATCAACAACATAACCCTGAAGAAGAAACATCCAAGTTCTGTTTAGCACAGAGGCAGTCCTTGCTCCTTCCTCTGAGACCAACAACAGTGGTTCTAATCATGCCTACCAAAGACACTTCAACAGCCACAGAAGATGTTATGCAAAAGTCCCAGTCAGTGGTGGCTAAAGGGACTACACCACAGGAAACCAATGCAGATGATGAATGGTCTGAGGAATCAGAGATGGCCACAGCAGATTCACCCATCTGTTGCTGAAGCAGATTTATAGGCTGCTGAAGGGGCAAAGTCTGTCAGGAAATTTTCTTTATGTGGTTGGAGGAAAAAAGAACTGAGGAACCAATCATTTCTCCATGATAAAGCTGAAAAATGAAGCCTGAACAACTGTGCTGAACAGTACGCCAATGCAGTATACAAGCACTTGTACAACTGCATGGACGCAGCCATACCCAACATAGCTAAAACCTGATCCTCAAGGAAATACAAACTGGTCTGGTGGATATCCTCTATCAACAGGCTTTACAACAAAAGGAAGAAACTGTTGTCCAAGGGTAAAAAGGCACAAATTCCAAATTGGTAAAACTCCCAACTCAGTCTCAACAAGCAAATTAGATCAGTAGGGAAAACCTCCAAAGCCAATTATGAACTGAAACTAGTCTCCAAAACAAAGGGAAACCAAAAAGCCTTCTTCAGCTACATTAGGAACACCATAGCAAAGCCTAGGTTTGTTTCAAATTAGTACTTAACGGTACTGCTTACACTGATCCTCTTGATTTAGCCAGCCTGCTAGCTGACAGGTTTAGGGCAAACTTCACCCTCTATCCCTCCATGGCCCATTCGACATTCCCGATACTTGTCTCGCACCTCATATCTCCATAGATCAAGTGCTAAAGGCCCTATCAAAGGCAAAGAACACAGCCTCCATGGGACCTGATAGTATCCCAAGCTGTATTTATTTTACATTTGTTGACCAGGAAAGTCTGACTGGATCCATGTCCCTTTTTAGTGGAGGCCCATGGAGAAAAGCTCCGCAGTTAAATTTTAAGGAAAATATAAGGTGTATACAGAAGCATTCAAATTTACATAGTACCAAAATTAATATTTACTAATAACATAGCTTAAGATTTAACATGTTTACATAGGTTGAGGCATTACATAATGGTGAACATTCTTAGTAGGGGTTGCAGTTTTTGCTTTATACAGTTGACGTGTCAGCAAGTTAGCCACAGTAGGCAGTATAGCAACAAAGAGAGCAAAGATTAGGCATAGTAGGGAGTATAGTAGCAGGAGAAGAAACGGAGATGGGAAACTGGATAACAGGTTAAGCAAGAAAAGCAGGAGTAAGTAGCTTAAGTTTAGAGTAAGTATAGAGGCGCAAAGAGAAAGGTGTAGTGGACAGATGACAGAGCAGTGACATATACGTATTGACTAAGGGGTATGAATTAAAGTTGGAACTGGAAGGAAGCTAGAGAAGTTGCATTCTTTTAATGATGAAGCTGAAGTCAGAGGGAAAGAGTAAGGGGAGGTGTGGTCAGCCAGGTGTGGAACATGTGCATATCCATGCGTGCTTTAGGTGTTCTTTCAGGAGTTTTTTAAATGTAATCTTTGAGCCTACTGGGGGAATAGCAGTAGGTAGGGTATTCCAAATTTTGCCTATTTAGTTAGGGAAGAGGGAGTCCTCTGCTGTGTTGTTGGTCTTGGTGACCTTGATTAATTTTTTTGTTGCTAAAGTGAAGTTGTCTAGTTTTAGCTTGCTTTGTCATTGAGCACCTTATTCAACCTCAGGCTAATTACAGGCTTCATTCTAGCAGAGTGGAAAACTGCCATTGTCATCCCCTCGCACAAAGGTGGTGCCACTACTGACCTGGGAAACTATCTCCCCATTACCTTGACAAGTCTGATCTGTAAAGCCATGGAGTCTATTATTATGCATCTCATAAACAAGGACATAGGCAATCTCCAAGCACTTGACCGTACTCAATTCGGATTCATCAGGGGGCAAATCTTGCCTGTTGAACCTGGTTGACTTCTTTGAGACTGTCACCAAGGCCATGGATGAGACAAAGTCAGTACATACAGCTTATTGTGACTTGGCCAAAGCCATTGACACAATCTGCCACTCAGGCATCATTGAAAAGCTAACTCAACTTGGTGTAAATCCCTATCTCATCAGGTGGGTGGGCAACTGGCTCACCGATAGGACCCACAAGGTCAAAATAGGTGCTGCCAACCTCTGACAGCAGACCTGTCACTAGCAGTATCCCCCAGGGATCTGTCCTGGTACCCCTATTGTTTGGCATGTACTTCTCAGAGGTACAGGCAAAGACAAAGGGCCTGTGGCTGACCAAGTTTGCAGATGACTGTAAGTTAGGTGCTGTAATTGACTCCCCAAATGATGTTAGCATACTGCAAGAGGGTCTCATAGCAACAAATGACTGGTGCCAAAGTCATGGCCTTAAGCCAAATACAAAAAAATGTATTATTATACCATTTGGCAAAAACATGATCCCCTACTGGTTACCACATCAATGGCAACCCCTAAGCACACAACCTGTGGTGAGAGACCAGGGTACTCAGGTTAACATTATTCTCACATTCTACCATCTAGAACCAGGTTCTACCATCATGTAGTGGCAGTGGTCAGAAAAGCCTTTTACTTGGTTTATCTCATAAGTAAAGGGATTGCATCAAGAAAAAAAGGAGGTTATTACTTCTCTGTACTCCTCCCTCATTAGGCCTATAATTGAGTATAATTCCACGTTTTGTATGTACCTCTCCAAACACCTGTACCAACTGGAAAGGCCACAGAAATACCTCAAGGAGAATCCATGTCCTCCAACATCTGTCCTATGTGGACAGGCTCAAATCACTATCACTCTACTCAGCATCGTACAGATTGCTCAGGGGTGATGTGTGTCTCGCCTACAAAGCAATATCAGACCCTGCCCAACTAGAGATGTTCCATATCCGTAAGTCTAACTCCTTGCACATTACCCGCTTGAAAGGCTTAAATCAAATATGCAACATCAACAAAACCTGCTGGAGTGACAGGTTTGTCTCTCAGAGGCTGCCCTGTCTCTGGAATAGACTTCCCATACATGTCAGAGTACCTCGCTTACCCTCTTCAAGTGCAACCTTGATGGGTGGATGGGAAACCACAAAGTTATCCCAGGGGTTCCATCTCTATCCCTCACTGACAAGGGTGACAGGAGCTGACTGAGGTTTCTTTTTTGGGTATAAACTCTTGGCTAGGCTTGTAAGGGCCCCAGGGTCATTAGCCTAGTAACCTCCTATGATCATATGAAGCCTGGGTAACAATGACAGCAAATGGTAAAAGTGGTAAGTAATATAAAAGTAGTGTTTTCCACTTGAATACAACATGAATCCACAATATACACTTACCCCAGCCCCTAAAAGTAATTTAAGCAAGGCTTTCACCAAAAAACAAAAATAAAGTACACTTTTAGCAAGTTTTCATACAAAAGTAAAAAGTAGAACTGCATAGTTTAAATTGAATGAAAAGTCATGTGACAGGCCAATAAACAGCAATCTCCTAGCTTAAAGTAAGTTATTTCACAGAAAAGGTTGTTTTTCCCCATAAAATAAAAATGTGGATATTTTTCTCCTAAATGGATCTCATCTGCCTAGCAATGAAGAAACACTAGCTGACCACTGATCCTTGAAAGCCCGCAAAAAGAGTACACTTTGGCAGCAGGAAAGCTCTGAAAGGCTTAGTGCCTAAACCACTGATTCTCTACTTCTTTGCTTGAGCTGTCAAAGGTCTGGGTGCATGGAAGTTGCCCTTAAGCTCTGGAAGCTGGGTGACTGTTATATCCTGTGCAGGATTTAACAGATATAGCTAAGGGTACTGCAGAAGTGATCAAATAATAAACATCAACTTTCACTGTGAAAGCTGAATTTTCTGCACCTCTCATTTCATTCATTGTAAAACATATAAAGCTAATCTCCTTAGCTCAGCACTGTTACACTTTTGACCAACAAAAAGGTTTTATGATATATGTGTGTGTGTGTGTGTGTGTGTGTGTGTGTGTATATATATATATATATATATATATATATATATATTTTTTTTTGACCAACAAAAAGTTTTCATGATATATGTGTGTAAGTGTATATATATATATATATATATATATATATAAGTGTAGCTCCGGTGCAATGATTGCGTTTCACCAATACCACATTCCAAAATATTTCAGTCAATGAAAAATTTTAACAACAGCAGCTAATAAAACAAAAACACGGATTGAGCGCTTTCATCTCCCTCCGGAGACTTCATCAGAATCACAGATAGCACATTTTCCATTCCTTTTATAGCATTCAATTTAAAACTTCATTGGCTGGCCATACACCTTCAATTATTCCATTAATCAAAAAACAAAAGTCATACAGTTTTGAATATCGTTATATTATACACACATTCTAATATTTATGTATATGTGTGTATGTAGGAAAAATCACTTATATATCATCCTACCAATCGATAGCGTGTATGGTTACAGGTGTTTGAAAAGATATATTATAAAACATACAGTTGTAGAACTTCTATTTTTTTAAAAAACAAACATATTTTGTAAAAAACATATATTATATAAAAAACATATTGTATAAGGACTATAGAAGAAAGAAAACTGACAATATATACTACGTATTACCCTATCAGATTATATAATAATTTCTCTCGTACAGTCTCTCTTTTATCCACTGAGTTTATGTGACTAGTCACAATTTATGTATAAAGAGCCATTATAACTATATATAT
Source organism: Protopterus annectens (assembly GCF_019279795.1). Classification (NCBI taxonomy): domain Eukaryota; kingdom Metazoa; phylum Chordata; order Ceratodontiformes; family Protopteridae; genus Protopterus; species Protopterus annectens. Next base: position 366,954,693 of record NC_056749.1, read on the forward strand.
ATATATATATATATATATATATATATATATATATATATATATATATATATATATATATATATATAAAAATACATGTGTCTGATATTTAAAAATGTATATATAATCATTGTTAAAAAACATCATTGTAACCACCATACGAATACAACTATGGTGTGTAGGTACATGTAAAATATGCTACTATTAAAATTGGCTTATTAAATAATGGATAAATGTTTAAATATATAAATAAGTGAATAAATAAATACATATGTATGTTTAAATACCCCCATTTTGTATATATAAAAAATATATCAAAAAAAAAAAATATATATATATATATATATATATATTTATATTTATATGTGTGTGTGTGTGTACAAAACTGGGATGTTTGTGTATAAAAAGTTGAAACTACACCAATATATATGTATACATATCTATATATGTATGAACATATCCAAAGTCACAATATCATTATACAACCATGTATGTTGCTTGAAGCTAACTGCTCTTAACATTGTGCCTTTTAGGATCTTCCGAAAGTATCTTTAGAGCTGGAGTAATGGAAATATGGTCATTCATACCTTTTCCACTGCATGCATCCAGCCTCAGTTGCAATTTCCCTAAATTCTAATTTCGTCTCCCAATCTCCACCTCTTTCAAAATGCTCTAACTCTTCAAGAACCCAAAACTTAAAATCAGCCTCTTTGCATACTAAAATATGTCTGTAAAGGGCGTTATTTTCATTTTCCTATTAATATCTCTTATGTGTTCATAAATTCTCTTTCTAAGGTGGCGTTCAGTTTTACCTATATAATACCCCTAACAAATTTTACAGTAAGCTAAGTATATATATATATATATATATATATATATATATATATATATATATATGGATCTAGGATGTTTGCTCGAGTGAGCAAATGACCGAAACCCAAACGGCTGGGCATACTTACGCGAAAGTGCTTTTCACCAAAGAAGCACTTTCGCGTACGTATGCCTGCTGCCGAGGCTGTACTATGGTGCAGGTAAGGGAAATTTCCCTTTTCTCCACTGTAGTGCGGTCTCGGAGGCAGAATATTAAAGTAGGGTTGGTATGGGGGGGCTTTAACAAAAGCGCTTTTGTTAAAGTGCGTTCGGTTATTATGGGTTCGGACGTTTGCTCACTCGAGCAAACATCCTAGATCCATATATATATATATATATATATATATATATATATATATATATATAGGTTTACTATTGAAATGTCGATCCTTACATGGGCGACTCGACTTGCACGAAGTCGAAAATGCGATCGTCAGCACACCGAATCCCAAATGTGCGAACGGCAAAACCTCGCCCCTGTCTAACCCATGGTAGCATGGGTGTGGAGGTGTTGTGCGGCCAGTAATGTCGAACGTTGTATGGGTTTCACTAGCGAACAGTTTTCGTGCTTTCGGTTCGCGCAAACGCGTCGATGGGGTGGCCGTTCGAACAAAGTGCATTCGCATATTCAATAGTAAACCATATATATATATATATATATATATATATATATATATATATATATATATATATATATACATACACACACACATGCCCACTGCAAATATATATATATATATATATATATATATATATATATATATATATATATATATATATATATATATATATATATATATATATATATATATATCTATATATATCTATATATATCTATATACACACACACACACACACACACACACACACACATATCTATCTATTTACTGAAGCTAAATTAAATGCAGAATAACCATTTATGAACATTTTATGTATTTTTTGTTTAGTATACAGAGCAATTACAATAATTCAAGCAGGTCTTTAACAATCATACTATTTCAGGGATTATACCATATTTTTCATAAACATTTTTTCTGCTTTGGTGGAGTGCATATCTAATATAAACTTTGATTAATTTTTTTTCAATGCTAGATGCATTTTCTTAGTGGAAAAGTATATGTTTATAATTATTGTTTACTTTAAACCTGCTGTGATTCACTGCAGTATGTGATTAAAATAAATGTTCATGTGACAGTAATTAATATGTTCATATGTGTTTATCTGTGGAAACAGCAGTTCACAGTTTTCTTAATAAAATAAAGTATCATCACTTCTGTTTACCATAGTATGACAGAGGACTTTATGACAGTTTAGTTAAGGGAATTCTTTATAAAATGAATGTATTTTGTAATGAAACTCATTAAGCCTTGATGATGTATCAGTTCTGGATAATGAACTGTTAGAGTTAAATAGGTAGGAAATAACAGATCTGAGCAGGGCCATCTTAACAGCGTTATTGGCCCCTGGGCAAAGCAGTGCACTGGGGTCCTTACCTACACAACCACCCACAGGATTAATAATGAAAATGGGGCATTTTACACACACACACACACACACACACACACACACACACACACACACACACACACACACACACACACACTTGTTGAAGTGGAACTGTGGAAGCAGCAATGAACAGAACATTAAATTCTGCGCAGTAAGAACAGGTGATGCACATACAGACAACTTTTAGGAAGGGTGGTACTGTGTTCAGATAATTGACATTTTAGGAAGGCTGCATTCGATAATTGATGTTTCGGTTGATCGCTCTACTGTACAACGCTTTCTAATATTTATAATTTTCATACTTTTCATAATTGTTGAGATGTTTATAATTTAGTATAGTATTTATTTATTTATTGACAGCAAATCACAACATGCATAGATTAGCATGGGGCTCCTATGCTTGTGGGGCCCCTGGGCAACTGCCCAGTGTGCCCATGTGTTAAGACAGCATTGGATCTCAGTCAGATTACGTGCAGTGCAGCAAAGTTGTGTCCTGTTACTTATTCAGTGAGGGTCTCTATGGGGTTTGCAAAAATATTTTTTGTAACTTAAGCACACTCACTAATGTTTTAAAATGAGTAACAGATCTGCAACACTGGAAATGCAATGTATTTTGCAGTTTCTTTGAGGACACATATAGACATTATCTACAGTGAATTGCTTGACTGATTAAATATTTTCTGTAGTACACTAATAAAAGTTTCAAAGTACTGCCTTTTACTTTATTGTATGTATCATATGTGAATACATTTGGCTGCAGGACACTAGGGAAACATGCAGTTTCTATGAGTGATGAACTAAAAGGGGCATGGAGATTTTTACAGTTGGGCCACAGTTGTAGTAGGCAAGATTTAGGTTATATGCCTCCTACACAAACAATGGTAGCATGATTATGTATTTTTACCTTGACAGAGGAGCACAGTAACAAGAACATGAATCTTGTAATGTGCAACCAAGAGGTAACATCTAAGATGTACAGTGCAAAAATGTCAAAAACAGAGTTGTAAGAAAATTACCTTAAAATAAAACAGAGGAATATGATTTCAGTAACTCTTTTTATTTTGGTTTGGTATTTAGAATTTCTACCTTATGAATTTTGACTTTGTCATTGAACAAATTCCACCAGTATGAAATTAAACTATTGGATGGAATTGGATAAAGCAAATTGTCTGCAGGCAAACATCTGTCTCTGACAAAGTTGTCATAGACCTGGAATCAATTCAGTGCACTAAGTAAACAAGTCTTGAGAGAACCAATTGGCCAATAATCAGCTCTCTGTTTTGGTGGGCAAGATTATTAAACTACATTGATATGGCTGTTTATTGGTAAGTATTGGAAAAATTGCATTGGAGGTACCATAACCAAACAATAAGACAGTTATGTCAAACATATCAGGGGTACACATGGAAGCATGCACAAATCTTTGGTAATACAGTAAGCCATGGTGAAGTAAGGGAGAGATCCCTGACATCCTCTGTTTTATCATGTTCAAGACCATAGTAATGGAAATTACATGTTTATCTGCTGTTGAGTGAGTGACTGCATTAAAAAAATAAGTCAACAGTGTGCATTAATACATGTTGTTTGGGGGTTATGGGCACACAACTGTTTTAAAGAGAAGTTAAAAAAAAAATTCTCTGGACACAGTGCCCAGACCACAGTTGATAACATACTTTTGTGAAGGCATGTAAACTTACAAACCGAGTATGTTCAAAAATGGCACATTTACAAATGAAAATTCTTCAAATTACATTCATCTTCATGAGTTTGGAATGTCGGTCAGTAGTTTGTCCCAGATTCTCAAATTGCATCAGTGCAAGTAATGTTGAGATTTCATACTTGGTTGACAGAGTTGTGCAGTGGTCAGCACTGCGTTGAGATTTCATACTTAGGGTGACAGAGTGGTGCAGTGGTTAGCACTGCATTGAGATTTCATACTTAGGCTGACAGAGTGGTGCAGTGGTTAGCACTGCCACCTCACACTGCTTGGCTCTTCTTGTTTTTCTAAGCTGGACTGCCTTCTTTCAGAACCTGCATGCTCCTCCTATCTACATAGTTTATTTATTTCCTTGCTTTTTACTTACTTATATATTTTTTTTATTTAATCTTTTGATAAATAAGTAGGTTGACTAGTCCTTGTTTTGGCTACAGCTTTGGCACACTAACAAAATAAAAAGTACAGTTTGTGATTTAGTAGGCATCAGCAATTAGTTTACATTGAGCATCACATCTGAAACTGGTAATGCAGAGAGCTTACAAAAATATCCACATAGCAAGGATGCATGAAGATCATACCTCTCAACCATACTGAATTACTCGTTTTTTACCGAGTTTTGGGGTCCAAATGAAGGGGTGCCACGATTCCCGAGTGGCACTCCTTCATTTCCGATTTTTTCTTTTGGTTTCTTGATTATTTTAAATATCACGCTGTCGGAGCTGACGTCATCATGTGTGCGATGATGTCAGCTCCGTCACAGCTATCAGCCAGTTGGAATTGAACTCCTTGAGCTCACGTCATTATTTACAGCTGCAAATGCGAGCTGGAAAAAACAGCAGCACTCGTTTGGATTTACAAAAGTGGTTTTGCATTCATCAAGAGCAAATCAAGCAGGGAAACAGCAGCGGTTTGGATTTATCAGCACTCATTTTGGACTTATAGCAGGCCGGGGAATGCAGAATTTTGGATTTACAGCAGCAGTTTGGATTTATCAAGAGCATGCCGGGGAATGCAGCACTCATTTCATGAGACGCTGGGATACATCACGAATAAACTCCTATAACCAAAAGCTAAAATAAATCAAATTCCTTATTGAACATCAGGTATTGTTCCTGTTCCAGCACTGTTAGGTCACAAGACTGAATACAAGTTAACGATAGTTTATGGCCTTTGTTTCAGTTCTCTCCTTCATTATCGAATTTCCTAAAATGATGTATTGAAGGATGTGGGTGCTAAATGTTTGAGGATGTTTTCGAGTATCAGACTCATTTCACATTAGTAGACTAAAAGGGATATAGTGGTGGTTACAGATTGTATAGTATTAAACAATACAGTCCCCAACCCCCAACATGCACAAGCACATATTATAACCTGTGACATGGCATGGTGAGGGCTCGAGGGATTCACTTAACGTAGTGTGCGTGGTGCTAGCCGTTTATTTCCCAGCTGCTTGAGGGATTTGTCAGGGGATTTGTACTTAGTCTTATTGTGTGAGCTGTGGGCCCATGCATTTGCCAGCTGTGCTCCAATTTGGTAAGCTGCAAGAGCTTAGCGGTTCAAACTCAAAGTAATTCTTCCACGAGCAATTTGGTAAGCTGGCAACTGCAAAAGCTTAGCGGTTCTTTTCTTCTGCGACAACAGTGTGTGTGAATGTAGTAGCTATATTGAGTGTGTGTAGTACTGCCTTTAGTAAAGAGTAGCCAGATAATGCAGTCATGTTTGTTCCTTCCAGTATACTGACCGAGATTTAATTCATGCATGCACCGTGCCATCACTTGTATCAAGGTAGAAAGAAACTCAGAACTAAGGTATTTTTCTGTGAACAATACTAGCTATTAGCCCAGTGTCATGTCTCATAAAAGGGAGCCTACACACTAGAAATGACCACCACAGCCCTCAACTTATTTGCTCAAATATCAAGGAGAAAGCCAGAAGTAATGGGAGGGCAAATGCAAAAAATATGGGGCAACTTTCAAATTTTACTTTGATTTCCTTAAAAAAGCTAATAAAATAACACATTTTGCATCATCAGGGATATTCTGTATTCTTTGAAGCATGAAATTTGAATGCATAGTGACAACAACCTTCTTACTATAAGTCCCATGTTCATTAGAGCTGATAACACATTACTCTTATGCCATATTTATTTGTTTTCAATTGTCTTCTTGATTAACTTCTGAGTTAATGATTTGTACGTTGTATCACTGTCTGTCTTCCTGTATGTTCCTTTTTTTGGGTGGGGCAGATTTCCTGGCTTCACTATTTATCCTCCAACTAAACTAATATATGCCATCATATGCCAGCTGATTATAGCTGCAGTGCATGCTTAAGCAGAGAAATAACTGACCCTAACTTTTCTGACAGAATTCTAGTCTCAGCTGGATAAATACTGATATATTATGCTCAGGGCCACTGCATGCATTGAGGGTAATGAGCAGTCTGTCAGAAGAAGTGGACGTCAGTAAGATAAGTCTTGTATTTCTTTGGCCTAAGTTTCTGTCATTTCTGTTGTTTTTACTGGAACTAGTAAGGGCAGATAAGTTGACAAAAGAAAAAAACATGTATCCTACTCTAAAACTGCTGTAGTAACCCTACTGTGAGCAGCCATGGGGCCATCTCAAACCATGCAAGGCCTTCCTCAGTACCTCACTTTGCCAGACAGAAGACTAATGACCCTGACCAGAAAGGCTATAACCAGTACTAGATGGTTCACAAGGACTGAGGATTGGTAAAACTGATGGAGGATGCCATACTGTCACAGACAGCATCCCTAATATGTACAGTTAATCTTGAATTAAAAAAAAGAAAGAAAATATCTGCATTATATTTTTGTTGATTGTTCTGGTGATCATTTTCTACTTTAAACCTTTCTGTGCATATAAATCCTTAAAAACAAGTTGAGGTAAAAAAGGATTGTCAGTTGAGGAGTCCATTATTTACAGAAACTATTAGTGTGCTGGGGGAGGCACTGCTACCTACTTTTGGTAAGTCCTGGCAGAGTGTGGGGGGCACAAGTGACAGACTGGGGAGGGGGGAATGTAGAATGAGTGTGAACCTTTAAAGGGCAATAGGGTAAGGTCATAATGTGAATCCTACAGATATGTATAAAACTACAGTAACACGGGACTGATGTCATTACACATCTGCACTGGAGGAGGGGTTAGAGAACAAGGTGTAACAGGAGAGTGACAGCAACCCAATATAGTCCATGACATGGCATATAAGTAACTAGCATGTCTGCCTCTAGCTAAGTTTCCTAAAAAAGTGACACACAATGGATTAGTTGACAAGGTCTACAGGTTGGCATTCAAAAAAATTGAAAGAGGTAATGTACACCGTTCTTTTTAGACTATTGAATTTGAAGTCATGCAGTGCATAAACTAGTTAAATATGTATTCTTAAAAACAGTGGGAAAAGTGCGCGTGGCTGAGGCCATATTTTGGTTACTTGTTCTTCAGTTTGCATTTGAAAGTTGATGCCCCACAATTCCATTGGAGTGGGCAGGGTTACATCATGTATGCAAATTTTATGTTATTCAACGTACAGATTTGTACCTATTTTCTATGGCCTTTGTTCAGATTTTTGATATTTACAGGTTGAGAGGTATGATGTAGATCATTAAACATAGTAATATAAAACACTATTGTAGATCAATATGTGTGTATATACCTTTAAGAAGCTATCCAAGGGCTTGCACAAGTGTACAAATACTGAGCACGTGCGAGCCTGACTGCCATTTTGTAGTTAGCTGTTAAGATGTAAGCATGTATGTATACAAGCTCTGTTTAACTAGTTTGTTCGTATTTAAAAATGCTGCTACTCATCCTGATGTGTTTGCATGCATTAAAGCATATGAACGAAACCCCAAGCCTTCTTGTTATATGTATTAGAGACGATCGAGTGACAACTACCATTATTAAACCTAGTAATATAAAACTCTATTAATAAATGATAGTTATGCTATAGTCTGTTTTTTGAGTCTAAGCATACTGGTTTCAGGATAGTATAAATACATATTGTACTGATTTTGTCATAAGTTCTTCAAGTTATGGTAGAGGAGGGTTCTGTTCACCAAACTGTTAAGTATTTACATTGTAGTTTCCTATTATGTTTAGCAGTAATAAGTATTTATCTTAGAATGTTGTGTATGCTTCTAGAAGAGAGTTAGGATGTTGGCATAAGGTTGCCCATTATTGTATGCCTAATCTTAACAATAAAAATCTGAATTCTAAATTGCCTACAGTAGAATAAATTGGCTTGTATACATATTTACATAATTATTCTGGGTGCCTGATATACTACTTTCAGGTTTCTAATAGTGTAGTTGTAGGACTGTATTTGTTCTTGGACTATACACATACACAAACAAATATATATATGATGGTATGTCTGGCACATCCACACAGTGGTTATATGGAAAATGGCATTCTTCCAAACTACCTATACTTACATGACAGTGAGTTGCTAAGGTCATGCATCCTGCAATGGGATGGCATGCCATTTGGGATTAGTTATGTTGCCTTGCATCCTGCAGTGGGATGACATGCCATTTGGGATTAGTTCTGTTGCCTTGCATCCTGCAATGGAATGACATGCCATTTGGGATTAGTTCTGAGCCTTGCATCTTGCAAAGGGATGGCATGCCATTTAGGATAAGTTCTATTGCCTTGCATCCTGCAATGGGATGACATGTAATTTTGGGTTAGTTTTGTTGCCTTGCATTCTGCAGTGGGATGGCATGCAGTTTGGGATTAGTTCTGTTGCCTTGCTCCCAGTGAGAACTAGGATAATCTTTAAATCCTGTTTCCCTAAATTAGAGTTAGAGTAATTGGAGAACAATTAAAGGATTCATATTTACTTTACCTGTTTATGTTCTATATGACATGTTACTTCTGTTTTGTTTATTATTAGCTCAAGTTGATAGTTTTCTTCACAGGAATTCTTCACTTCACTTCATTCCGCTGTTGCTGTTACCCGCACATTGTATTTGCTTTCTTACTCTGAATGAATGATGTTTGCTTCCAACTACATTTTGTTTCCAACAATTCACTTTGCATTACATATTTAGATAATATAGTTTCAGTAGACATTCTACTTCTACAGCACAATTTGCAGCAAGCATATTTTACTTGTTGGCATAGGCGCTACCAGTGTTACTTCTATGCCAGACATTATCTTTGCATACTTCTTGCATTTCTGGTCTAACATCAACTACAGTTTCAAACTACAATTTGTTGGCTTTTATTTATTCCCTAGGACTGTTTATGTAAATAATTAATATTCCTACTAGTTGTGCTCTGATTTTTTCACTAAACTGTTGCTGTGACAGTGGCCACTGTAGTACAGCTCTGTTTTGACTGCTTAATACTTACTTTTAAATTCTAATAAGATTCAGCAATATGCAAAATATTTAGAGTTATGATTGGGTCTTTAATCATAACCGACTAATTATGCATATGAGTCATGACTGCCAAGAAATTCACCTTAAGAATGAAGCTTGTGAGGTGAATCTCAACATCCATGTCAACAACATGTAATGGGGTTATGATTCATGAAACCAGATCATAATTCTTTTTAGTACATGGAGCTTTATTTGCCCCTTGTTCTCCCTGTTTCCCTGTTATAGAACAAAAGTGTACATATGTGATGTGTTTTACTGGCTTTCAAAACATTTCAAAGCTGTTAAAATACTGTTACCAGACAGCAGGCAGAAACAAAGTGACAACTGAAGAATGAAGGCCTTTAAAAGTTGTTAGATATTGCATTATACCATACTTTGTGATTATAAATGCGACAGAGTGAATTATCTAACAGTTTTTAAAGCTGTTTACTTTCTGCTGCTGTTCTGCCTGCTCTTAATCCATATTTAATAGCTCTTAAGGGTGCTAGGAGCTTAACAGGGTTGTCTTTTTCCCATTTTTGGGGTACAATTGTAGTGGGTCCATGCACATTTCTTTTAACAGCCATTGCTAAATGCTTCTTACCAGACTGAAATGCCACACACAGAAAGAGACAGTGCACATTTTCTAAGAACATCATAACTTTTTAATTAACTTACAGCAGCATGCTATATACATTAGAACAAGTTTCATAAGGTGGTGCCTAAATGTAGTTAAAATCAGATAAAACGCTTTCCTTAATACTGTTAACTTCACGCCAGTTCCAGAAATATCATTCATCTAAAAGTGTACATAATATGATGTTACTGTATAGCCTATACAATACACACCCAATGCTGTTTCTGTTTTGTGCTGGCATACATAAGTAATGTGTTTTACATACTGTGTCTCTCTCTCTTTCTGCTTTTTCCTGGTTAGGGGTCACCACAGCTGATCACATTGTCCACTCATGATTGGCAGTGGAGTTTTTACGGTGTCGAGTTGCCAGCCCAGCACCCAACTTTCCAAAGAAGGCACACACATGCACGCACTCACGCCTAGGGACAATTTTAGCATGTCCAATCCACTTGCAGCATGTCTTTGGGGATGTGGGAGGAAACCGGAGCACCCGGAGGAAACCCACATGACCACAGGGAGGACATGCAGACTACGCACAGAAGACACCCCAGCCGAAGATCGAACCGGAGAGCCTCTTGCTGTGAGGAGACAACGCTAACTGCTGCACCACTGTGGCCATGTGTTCTGCATACTGGTGGCCATTTATATAAACAACAGTGCTGCATAACATGGTTTTCTTAATTTCATTAGTCGTCAGCATAGTTCAACATTACCTGATCTCACATGGTGTGAAAACATTAACATTAGTGGTACCATCTGAAGATGTGGATAAGATGAAGCTCAAGTGGTCTTACTCCTGATAATCAGTTTTGATCTTTGTTTTAACTGCAGTACCATCTTCTGTCAGCTTGTCATATTAAATTCAAGTGACTTCAGTTAATGACTAAAAATGAAAGTGATTTCAGGCACACTGGAACAATACCGAATTCTGTTTTTTTGCATAAGTGCCTAAATACATACAACTTATGTTTCACAACTCTCCCTTTTTATTCTCTTCAACAATTGATTTTCAGACAAAAAGGGGAAAAGATGCTGGAGTGCATAATGAAATAATTTATAACGTTTTCACAGACAAGATAAGTATAACCTGAATTGGAAAAAAAATGTGCTATATCAGATTCTAAAAATGTGGTGATGTCATATTTACAGGTAGAGGTCTTCTTATTCTTTAAGACCAGGTAATCAAGCATCAGGTTACATTTCCTTTTGGTTCTTGTGTATCACCACTTCAATTTAACAGCATTATCTAAATGAGAATTTTTACTGTACTTTACATACTACAAACAATCATTTCATTTTCCCCCAATCTCAAACACAGAGCAGTTTGTGCATCCCACTAGCCAAATACCATGTTTACATAACTACAGTCTTCCATTTGTTGGCTTTATTTTTCATTAATGTTCTTACTCACAAACCAGCTTTTCCCATCTATGCCTTCATCAATTCTTTTAGTGAAATCAAAGAGCAATAATAGAACTGGATCCTTATTCACAGGAAATTACAAGGACATCTCTACTGTGAATGGAAAATTAAAGGAAAGGGTTTGCTGTCAGGTAAAGCTTTTTAGATAAGTTTAGGCATTTCTAATTAAAATGATGACAGGATTTTGTGATGTTGAAGAGACAAATGTACGCACTGGCTACAGTCTCGGAATTTGCACCATAGAAACAAAGCAGCATGCTTTTTGACTTTATTTGGTACTGCAGAATTACTGTTCTAGCATCAGTCGGCACACCTCTCTTGTCCTTCATTTTTAGGAGTAATCGCATATTTTTCAAAATGTTCAACTTCATATCTTTACCTCCTAACGTTGGGTGATAGCACTGGCTGCTATAATATGTATAATGTCAAAATACTACAGTCTTTCTCTATTGAAAATGAATTTTGACACAAAGAAACTCGACTGGCCATGTTGGTCAGTACAGTTACAGTCTTTAGATAGGTGCCACAGGTTTTTATACTGACCTGCACATACACAAGCAATATCCTTCTTCATCAATAGATGGCGGTCTACAAGCAGAATAATTCTTTATATAGTAGAATTTTGTGAGCAATGCTTCACATCTTCAGCACAAAGTATAGCTCAGTGTCCATTGCTTCTGGCTGATGCCTGGGATGCTTGTTGTCTTGACATTTGAAATTATCATTAGCTTAAAGATAAATATGTGATCTTATCATTGATAACCAGATTTAATATTTACATTGTGTATTATATCACAGAGCCAGATGGTATAATTGTAAGTTATTTAAATTAATGATTTTTAGTAAGAGTGAATTCAGGTACAGAGGAATCATGCTTAACCTCTGGCCACCTATAGACATCTAAATACACATAGGTTGTGCATCACCTCAGGTCTCTACTGTGTGTTTACCATCTGTTGTTAGATAAATCATATTTTTAAAGCTGTATATAAGAAGGTAGCAGCAGAGTCATTGTTTTACTCTGAAGTTTACTGCTTTCTCTGTTTAAATAACAATGAAAACTTACACAGCATTATGGTTCACATGGCTAAGTGTATGAGCTACCATCAAACTTCAGTTTTTGTTTTTCATTACAATCTACATTCTTTCTTTTTGCATTTTTTGTGTGATGACATTAACAAGTGTCAGCCCCTAAAAACTATCTGTGCTATGCTGCTACATTGTCCTGTTTTTATTACTTAGTAACACTAGTGATATCATGCATGAGTGCAGAGAAATGCTTATAAACTTCAGATATCATAAAATCATTTTTTCTGTGGATTTCTGCTACTTTATTCATTACCCAGTAGCACTGGAAATACTTTACCCATGCAGAGGGCATCATTTGCTTGCTGCTGGTGTGGAGGCATCATTTGCTTGCTGATGGTGTTGGGGGGCATCATTTGCTTGTTGCTGGTGTGAGGGGCATCATTTGCTTGTTGCTGGTGTGGGGGCATAATTTGCTTGCTGCTGGTGTGGGGTGCATCATTTGCTTGTTGCTGGTGTGGGGGCATAATTTGCTTGCTGCTGGTGTGGGGTGCATCATTTGCTTGTTGGTGGTGTGGGGGGCATAATTTGCTTGTTGCTTGTGTCGTGGCATCATTTGCTTGTTGTTGGTGTGGGGGGCATCATTTGTTTGCTGCTGATGTGGGGCTGCAAATGCTGACATCCCCTAGTCCTCCACTGGGTTAAATACAAGAAATAGGCAAAGTGGCACTAAGTGCTACTTGGGGTCCATATTTAGACAGGGATTCCAGCAGGAGAGGTTCTAATAAGAAATATAACAGTTATAGTTTAAGAACTGCATGGTATATGGGGATTTATCCTTTACAGAAGACAAGAGAGTATCACCAACCTCTGAATATGACAGAAATCCATTACAAACCTATTAAGTCATATGTATTCATGGCAGGTTCTGCTCACTGTGTGATCTGACAAAGGAATGTAATTACGTATAGCTTGCCTTTAGTTTGGAAGAAGAAGTTTAATCTTGCCAGAAAGGTTGATTATTTTGGTGGCTTAAAGATTTTCTCTGTTAGACCATAGTATCAGGAAGTACAGTGATGTTATACTCTTGAGAAAAAAAGTGCTTTTGTTGTTTTTTCAATATACTTTCAATAACATTGTATTACAAGGATATAAAGAAATATGAAGACAATGCCTATGAATACATTTGCCCTTCCTTATATTGTAGAGTTGCAGTAGGGATAGATCTGCATCCTGTGATATGACTTTAGTAATGAAGACTACCCATGCAGTTTAGATGGGCTTAATATGGTGTGGAAGTGTCAACTCAGAGGGTTTTTGCATCACAGCAAACCTTTCTGATTCAAAGATGCCTCTTACATAACTGTTATCTCCTAGATTCTGTGAGAGCAGATGATGCTAATTAGGTATGTGCGCTCCCTAGAAATGTCTGCAACTCCCAAATACCTCAGTAGAGTGATTCAGAGACTTGCTTTGCCAATTTTCTTTCTACAGATGTAGTGAGTGAACACATCTCTTAGTGGCATTCACTCACTGAAACCTAAAGTAGTAGTTGCAAAACAGGTAAGTATAGCAGAGCTGTGGGTATGTGTGTGGTGCCTGTAAAGGCATGCATGCAGCTTGAAAGGATGTGTGTGTGTGTGTGTGTATGTCTGTCTAGTTGGTGCACTACAGGACATAAGTTGGGATGCTGACTCTGCGTGTGTGTGTATGTCTGGGACTATGTATTTGTGCTTCTGTTTGTGTACTTGTGGGTGTGTATGTGCAAACAGACATGGGTGTCTGAATACGTGTGAATTTGTATGTGCTTGTGCAAGGAGGTGCCCATGCTTCCATGATGCTTGGTACAGTAGGAAGAACACACACACACACACACACACACACACACACACACACACACACACACACACACACTGAAATGAAGTGGTAATGACCTGTTGATATGGAGTTTGTCATGTGACTTTACCATGTTTTTGAATCAGAGATTCTCTCTATTGTGCAAATTGATCAACCTGCATTAGCCAGTTAGTACTGGTAAGAGAATATTTCTGAATCCATTCATACATGTAGTAATAAAACATAATTTTAACAGAGAGTCACTATCTTACTGCTTATAAACACACTAGGGTGAGTGTGAGTAAAATGAAATAGTTCATACACCATATATTGCATTTTAGTAGCTCAGCTTTACCGTCTCAGCATCATACATTTGATGTGTGACGTCATCTTATAGTGTAGAGATATATAGGTTCATAGGTGTGTACTAGGCTAAAGGCCCCTGGGGCCTATGTAAGCCTAGCCAATAGGAATCCCTAGTATCATATCAACAGATGTTAGTTCCCATTGCCTCTATCTATCAGGGCAGCTGAGGTGATCTCCAGGGTGAATTTTCTATTTTCCATCCACTTATCAAGATTTCTTTTGAGGAGGGCCAGAGAGGAGCTATGCTTGACGTTCATGGGGAGTCAGTTCTAGAGCATGGGCAGTCTCTGGGTAAAGAACCTATCCCTCCAGCATGTTCTATTTAGTGTAGTAACAGGATTGAGGTCCCTGGAGCATGTGGCATGGTGGGATTGGGTATTTTTAGCATGTCTAGCAGCTTTGGGTCAGACATGGCATTGTAGGTTAAGCAGAGCATAGCTGGAGTTTTTTGAGTCTGTCAGTATAGAGCATGTGTTTAAGGTCTAAAATCCTCTTGGTGAGGTATTTTTGTGGCCTTTCCAGCTGTTGCAGGTGTCTACTGTGGTACATTTCAAAAGGGGCTTTGTATTCTATAATAGGTCTAATGAGGGACGAGTACAGACGGACGATGACCTCTTTCTTCCTAGATGAGAAACCCTTTGTGATGAGATGTGCCACATAAAAGGATTTCCTAACCACAGTGGCGATGTGGTTGTCAAATGAGAGGTTGCTATCAACCTGTGTTCACAGATCTCTTATTACACCTTCTGAGTTAAGTGGAACACCGTTGATGTGGTAGTTCATGGGCACAGAGTTTTTCCCAAAGGGAATAATGATGCATTTTTTGGCATTTAGTTTATGGCCATGGTTCAGGCACCAGTCATTGGTGTCAGTGAGGCTCCTCTGTAGGATGTCTAGGTCAGTTGAGGATTCTATAATGGCTCCAAGTTTGCAATCATCTGCAAACTTGGTCAGCCAGAGTCCTTTTGTATTGGCTTGAACTTCTGAGAAGAAGATGACAAACAGAAGGGGACCCAGGACAGATCCCTGTGGGACACCACTCGTGACTGGTCGGTAGTCTGATTTGGAGTCTGCAATCTTCACAGTGTGAGTTCTATCTGTGAGCCAGTTAGCAACCCACCTTGTGACATAGGGGTTAATGCCTAGATTGGTGAGTCTATCAATGATTCCCGAGTGGGGAATGGTATCAAAGGCCTTGGCAAGGTCGAGATAGGCTGTGTGTACTACCTTTTCCTCGTCCACAGCTCTGGTGATGGACTCAGAGAGGTCTACCAGATTGAGCAGGCATGATCTACCCTTCACAAATCTGAACTGCGTGGGGTCCAGAGTTTGAAGCCTTCCTATACCCCTATTTATAAAGTCCATGATGATATGATCCATAGCCTTGCATATCAGACTAGTCAGGCTAATGGGGCAGTAGTTTCCAGGGTCTGTAGTAACTCCCCCTTTGTGGAGTGGGATGACTGTGGCCATTCACCATTCAGTGGGTACAAAGCCTGAAGTGAGGCTGTGATTGAACAGGGCACTCAGGTGTGGTGCCTTGTAGCTCATGTAGGATGCATCCAGGGATATTATCGGGTCCCATGTGTTCTTGGCTTTAGGCAGTACAGTTTTAACCTGAGCAGCATTAATTTTAGGAATTTGGCACTCCTCGGGAATTGCAATTGGCCCTTTGGGGGTGAAAGGGGGGTAAAGTTTGCACTGAACCTATCAGCCAGTATATTTGCAATGTCACTACTCAGACACCCTTAGATCCCCTTCAGCTCTGGGAATCATAATTCCTCAGACTACCACTAAGCCAGCAGCCTGAAAGTCTCAGAGAATGAGATACTGGTCAGCTAGTTGATGTGAAGCATGAAGTGCTAAGGAAGCCCCTTTTTTAAGATGCTGTCCACCATATAGGGGCATAGAGAGTGGCAGTGAGATTATGGAAAATTAATTTAGAGGGGAAGGAGTGAATACTGCAACAGTGATCAGGATGACATCTACTGTTATGGTACGTGCCTACATAAATGTACTATGTCCTGACTGAAGTCACTGCTACAGTATTCATAGTGAATGTGTGATTCCCAGAGCTGAAGGAAATCTAAGGGTGTCTGGGTAGTGAGCAGTAGAACCATCTAAGAGGCCTGAAAGGACTGACCTAACATTATACAGGCCTTGGGAAAAGTCTATCCATTCCTTTCACCCAGAAGGAGGAGGAGTGGGAGGGAAGAAATTACATGTTTAGTTCTTTTGGCATTTCTTCCTTGGTGTGATGTTCACCTGAATCAAGCATAGTGGCTCAGATTCCTGAAATACCTCAATAAATTTACCTGTGATCTCCTCCATAACTAGTATCTGGGGTTTGCCTTATGGTGCCTCTGAAATGATGGTACATGGTTCACTTTTATCTGTGGGTTCCTTAGTTATAAGACCCTCCAACTTCATACCAGCCTCTGATGTGTTCTCAGTAGAGGGCATCTGAGATGAAACAGGATATACCACCAGTTCTGAAACTTCGGCCAGTTTGTCAGAGTCAGAAAGAGTTGACTGAGTTTCATGCCTAGCTTCTTCTTAAGTGGTAATGGTACATCTACAGAAGTGGAATCTGCCATCTTGGAGTGAGCCAAGCATTTAAGACATTGAGCTTCTAGAAAAATATTGAGTGAAAATAAATGGGATCACAAAGCCTTAGGTACACATGATTGAAAAATGAAACAGGCATTGTAGTCATGTTCTACTCCTAAGCAGAAAAGACACTGGGTATACAAGTCTTTATAAAGAATTTGCCTACCACACTAGTACTTATCCCTCCTAGATGACATCTAATACAAAAACACTAACAAAAACCCTTTAGAAAAGCAAAGGAAGGTTCCCAATGGGGCGCTTATCTGTTTACTTACTCAAAGGAATGGTACCTGCAGCCAAATGACAATCAGTCCAATGGATACACGACATGTGTTTGGGCTGGTGGCAAGACAGTCTGAGAAATTATGCTCCTATGCCTGCCTATATACCCCTACACTTACGAGTTGAGGTCACATGTCAGATATGCAATCCTGAGAAGGTAAAACTTTGGTACTCCAAATGTCAACGGTAATAACCCATTCATTATGAATACTGCAACAGTGATTTCAGTCAGGACATTTTTATCCCTTCCTCATTGTCTCAGCAATGGACTTTACTTAGATGCATCCTTTCTTTTTAAGCCACAGTGCAGTCTGAAGAAAGAAGTAATGCACAATTAACATATTTTTTCATTGTTGTATGGAAAGATGGAAGAGTACTTTGGAATAGTAAACTGGGTTAGTGGTATGCAATTCTATAAATGGGGGCCTGCAGAGTGTGTTCTGGTTTTACAGGGATACCACAGTTTAGCCTTCTTAGGAAAGTATATGCCAAGGTGGAAGAAGGGATACTTCAACCAAGAGTGGTACTGCTGATCCCTCCCTTGCCACAGAACAACAGTTAATCTCTTTATCCTTTCACTGACACTGGAGGGATCAGAGCAGGTGTCTAGTACTGTCTTTGTGTGTTTTGTGCACGTGGAAAAGACGTATGTCTGTGTACCATGAAACTCATACTTACCTTTACAAACATCCTGCTGTTGACCATGCTGTCCTTTCTGTGGATCGTGACAAAGATAATAGAATCTCTCCCTCCTTAAACCCCATTTCCAATGATAAGGACAGCAGAGCTCTTGATAAGTATGGCAAAAGGGTATATTTCGGGTCTATATTAAATCGGCGAATGCTTAAAAAAGCGAACACTGACTTATCGATCCTCTTTAAGCAAAAGCTGACAATCCTGAACACTCAAAACAGTGATTTTTTTCCCCAGGGAAAAAAATCGCTGGGTCGTTTTTGGGACTTTGCCATTTTCTCCACTGTGGTGTGATCTCGGAGTTGGTATATTTAAGTAGGTGGTGTGTGGGGGACTTCGCCCCCCAGTTTAATGTTTTAAAGTGTTTTTTTTTCCCTTTTTTTGTGGAACAGAAATTGTTTTCCCTTGGAAAAAAAAAATCACTGTTCTGAGTGTTGGGGATTTTAAGCTTTCACTTAAAGAGGGACGATAAATCAGCATTTGCTTTTTTAAGCATTCACTGATTTAACATAGACCCTATATTTCTGCCACCTTAGCTTTTAGAACTATTAATGGTCAAATCCACATGATTAAGCTCCTTCTAGCTATTTTGAGTAATATTGTATAAATTTTGGCAAATCCTCTCATTTCTGATGTGAAATTGAATTTAATTGGCATATTTAATTTTTCCTGTCTAGTGGCTATCCACACTATAAAATGTGACTACAGTGCTGCAGATGCTGCCTCTAGAGCAGATACATCTGATACTTCTATCAGAAGGCATGTTTGGTTAGCATTTCAGTCTTTGCCTGGTGATGTACAAGCTCAACTATTCACTGTCCTTTAGGTAAGGACCTGCTGTTTGGTAACATTTCTGCTGAAGTTTTCAAAAGGCTAGAAGAAAGACAAAAGCTCACTTAGGGTGTTAAACAGCTTTTCTTATCTCCAGTTCCTATGTTTCAAAAGAACTATCCATCTCATCCAGAAAGCTTTTTTCATAAACCTTACAAATCTGGTGAACAGAAATCTGGAAAAGAACAATTAGACATCTGACACTCAAATGGACACTATTCTTGCCATTTATTCCCTCCATCAGCAGTCCTGCCTTCCTGAAAAGATTGTAGGGAATCTTTCTTTTTTCTTTCCTGCATGACAAACAAAACTCCATTTGACATCCTTCTCCACTCCATCAAGAATTTGTCAGACACCAAAAAATCAGCTTTACCTAATTCTTACAATTACTGCAAACCCGCTACTTGGGTTGAAGGAGTCATAAAACCAGTGCATACAATGCAATGGGGAAAAGGATTTTACTCAAGACTTTTTTCTGATACCCAGTAAAAAGGGCACCTGGAGACCCTTCTAGAACTATCCAGACTAAACACTTATGTCGATTCCAAAATGCAGGATGTTGTCACTTCCAAATATATCCTATTTTCTTTCCCTTAAGCCTTTCTGGTCACTCTAAACCTAAAATATGCTTATCTGCTTATTCCCATTCATAACAACCTTAGAAACCTTTTAAGATTCTTTATTTTGGGGTTGTATCATAGGTTAACTTTTCTCAAATTTTGACTATCTACCCCTCCAAGAGTCTTTATCAAATATCTTGTTCCAGTAATAGTTTACTATAGATTTTAAGGTGTACACATTTTCCCTATCTGTACAATTGTCCGATTTCAGCCTCAGCCAGTCAGGAAGCTTTAACCGCTTTGGTGTTCATAATGAATCTGAAAAAGTCATCTCTGCTTCTGATTCACAGACTGGTTTTCCTGGGTTGTGTTTTGGACACTTACCCGATGACTGCTTTTCTTTAACTAGAAAAATGCAAACTTGATTAGCACTGTCTCAATACTCTTCTCTAGAAAATGCCCACAGCGAGACAACTTCAAAGAGCTCTAATTTTCATAGGATGTTACTAGGCTAATGACCACTGGGGCCTTTACAAGTCTAGCCGCGCACCCCCAAGCCAATATTGTCCCACAGTGTATTGGGCATCTATTTGGAGGGGGTATGTTAGTAGGGAGGTATCTGAGGGGATTTGCTCTTTCTGATTTTGGCCATGACTTTTTTTCTTTTGTTTTGATTTTTATTTCATAGACAACAGATTTCTGATCCTACCTCTACCTCACTAGTTAGGATGTGAAACTGGAGGGTGCAATGCTCTCCTATGTTGGTAAGTACCAGATTCAATATGCTTGACCCTCTGTTGGTGGAGGGTGCACAGTTAGGTCCAGGGTGTTTGCATTAATGCAGTCCAGGAAGCATTTTGGCTGTGAGTTTGAAGCATTGTATGCCTACAGATGGGTAGTAAAATCACATATGAATAGTGTATTAGGTTGGATAGTGAGCACCTCTAGTCAGTTTAGGTAAGAGTTGTGAGACTCTTGGGGCATAGATGTTGACCTATAGCTAAGTATGATACGATGAGGGACTTCATGAACTCTTTGGCATCATCCTGTTTAACCAACCAAGAGGTATATGTGTTGCTAATGTATATATATGAGTTGCTAACGTAGATTGTGGCACCTCCACCTTTAGTCCCTATCTGTATTGTTGTTGGTCTAAATGTGTGGAAAGCAATGTAACCTTGCACAGCTAGAGTACTTTCTACAGTTTTAAACCAAGTCTTGGTAATAGCAGAGATGTCTACATTCTCCAGCGTGAGGAGGCCTTGTATGGTGTGAAGTTTTTTTGTTTAGGCTCCTAACATTGAACAGCAACAACTTAAGGTTGCTTTGAGTCTTTTTCACCACCTTGGTAATTTTGACATTTGGAAACTGCATATCTATGTTGTCTGGTCCTGTAATAGGGTGGGCTGTTACGGATTAAAAGTCAAAATGAAGCCAGCACCAAGGAGTTAATGTATATATAATTTAATATGGCATAACCAAAAGAATCAGACCGGTTTTGGCCCCAAGGCCTTCCTCAGTGATACAACACTGACAAATAATGAATACTTTAAAATAGCCCCCTTATTTTATAATCCAACCCCTTTCTTTATTATTTAATATACCATATTAAATAATAAAGAGAGGGGTTGGATCATAAAATTAGGGGGGTTACTTTCCTCTGGTTTGAATGACCATTTATAAATGAATTTGAAAGCTGATTGTACATGTGCATATATTTTAAACCCCTTGTTTGGAAACTGTGCCTTTAAATACTTGTTTGTCTTAATTAATTAATTAATTAATTAATTAATTAATTAATTAATTAATTAATTAAGAATGCTGTTTAAAGTATTCATTATTTGTCAGTGTTGTATCACTGAGGAAGGCCATTGGGCCGAAACTGGTCTGATTCTTTTGGTTATGCCATATTAAATTATATATATTCACTCTTTGGTGCTGGCCTCATTTTGACTTACATTTTTTTTTGGTCTTTTGCACCTGCCCTACGTGTGAGTACGTTGTGTTGGAATTGTTGCTGTTATGGATTAAAGACTGAGTTTAACAAGTTTCTCTATGGGTGGTTTCTGGGTTTAAGGGGAACAATGATTAGATAGTGCTACGATAGTGTGTTAATTCTGTTTGACTCGCAAACTAGCTGTGCTAAGTTTAACTCCACACAATGCCTAGCTGTGTAACAGGTTTCATCCTGAATCCTAGCTTTATAGGTACATTTTAGAGTGGAAGCATTTGGTACAATACAGGGCAATGCTAACTGCCAATGCATGGTGAGCAGTTGTGCGCAAACACAGGTAATCTATAGCAGACAGAAAAAAAAGCTGAAAACTAACTCCTGTATCCCCTGGCTAGTAACACTTTGACCAACCTGGAGTACTTCCCAACTCAGAGAGACCAGGTAAACACCTTCTGCCACAAGATGGATGATCCCAGAATTTCATAATGCAAAAGCACAACAAGAAAAGCTCTCAAGTGCAGATTAACAGATAAGTACCAAGCAAATAAGACTCTTGCTAAGCAGGCAAAAGCACAAGAAAAGCTCTCAAGTGCAGATTAACAGATAAGTACCAAGCAAATAAGACTCTTGCTAAGCAATTTAGAAACAATCAGAAGCAATGAACCAAACAGAGAAATTATGTTTTTTTTAACAAAAAGTTAAATAAATGTTTTCAAAATGCAATCAATCAGTACTCATCCTGATCACTCTTTATGCCAGACTTCATGAGAACAATCCAGTTATTCTGTTTGGGCCAAGCACTCTCATTCTCTGTCTTATTCAATTCCAGTTCTAAACTTTGTAAATAAATAACTTATTCTTTGGACCAAACGTCTCCTATCTGACAGAGTTGTTCCCTTCTCTCCTTCCAGCCCATCTCAGATGGTGAACTTAAATGCTTTAGACTTTGCTTGAGGTGATGTTTCGCAGGGTATCAAGGGACAGGTGATTTGGGAACCATAACAAAAGGCACAAACTCATCTACATGGAAGAAATGACGACTTTTACTAGTGACCTAAAAGCTCTGAATCAACTATGGTTGCCAGGCACTCTTTTAATGGTGTCAGACAACACCGAGGTAGTATGGTACAAAACCAAACAGGGTGGAACAAAGTATTAGCTAATTTGCAGACTGTCTGTGATTGTTTTAAGACATAGCAATTCAAGACAACTTCTTTATTTGGACAATTGCATCCCTTCAGAGAGGAATACAGAGGCAGACTCACTGGGAAGACTCATGAGAAATCCTCAAGAGTGGATGATTCACTGGGAGGTCTTTCTGCTAATAATCCACCTGTGGGAAATCTTTTGCATAGTTCTGTTTGCCTCATATCTCAGAGAAGTGAAACTGTTTTCGTCTAGTTCACCTTGCAAAGAGGCCTGGAAGACAGATCTTTTCAATTTCTTGTATAAGAATGTTCCTTCATTCCTTCCCCTTTCTTATTCCTTCTCATGCAACCAGCCAAGGGCAAGCACCAGAAATTCCCTCTAATAGTAAACTTGGTCTCTGATTCCCCCGAATGTACAAAACCTGAACATAACTGTTAGGAATGACAGTTTTTTTTTCTCCTGTTCAAACACTTACTGTTATGGTAAGTTACCTGCCTCTCCCTCTCTCTTTATTCTCAGAGTTTCTGCATACCAGCTAATACATTTTCTGGTCCATAATGCCTTTTTAGGCAATTTCTACCTCTTGGATTTTATAGCTTAGCACTGATCAACAGTAGGAGTCTGAAGAAAAACTGCCTGATATCCGATTCCTTTCCTACACTTAAAAAAGAAAACACACACACACACACACACACACACACACACACACACACACACACACACACACACACATATATATATGCGTGTGTGTGTATGTGTGTGTGTGTATATATATATATATATATATATATATATATATACACACACACACACACATATATATATATATATATATATATATATATATATATATATATATATATATATATATATACGGATTCACTTTATAATTTTGAAATACTGAAATACCGAATTTCAGTATTTCAAAACCATAAAGTCGAACAGCCTAAATCCTGAAACTACAGAATTATGAAAAACAAAATCACGAACGGAAACACACCATACACCACACAACACATACATCATCCAACCCAAACCACAACAAACAAAACACACACAAACACAAAAACACAAACAAATAAACCTACACTACGTATAAGCAGGGGGGGGGCAAGCCCCCATGCGCCCCCACACCCCCTCCTTATATATACCAACTCTGAGATTGCACAAACACACACAGAAAGGAAACTCACACCCACACATTCTGCAGCCCCTCACACATACACAAACCTCACACATATACAAACACCAACACATCCAACACTTACACACCCATACTTTCACCTGCCTACCCTAACCCACATGTACAACTAACAAACACATTCACACACACTCAAACTCCCACACAAAGCCCTAACAAAACACTTACTTACCTTAAATTACACCTAAATCCATACACAACACGAAACACCATCCAGTCACAACACCGCATGCAAGGT
Source organism: Protopterus annectens (assembly GCF_019279795.1). Lineage (NCBI taxonomy): Eukaryota > Metazoa > Chordata > Ceratodontiformes > Protopteridae > Protopterus > Protopterus annectens. The sequence continues at coordinate 366,978,947 of NC_056749.1, forward strand.
ACAGTAAAGCCATAACCGTGAATTTGAGATATTCCGATTTGCGATTATGCACTTTCACAATTTTCATTGTTCGACTTTATATGTTCGAGATACTGAAATTTGTGATTTCAGTATTTCGAAATTATAAAGTGAACCCATATATATATATATATATATATATACATTTTATCTATATATATATATATATATATATATATATATATATATATATATATACATATACACATATTATATACATATACATACACACACACATATATATATATATATATATATATATATATATATATATATATATATATATATATATATAGATATTCACATCCCAACCCCAGCCCCTGCCCAGAAAACCACAGTGAAAAATTTCTCTAAAGCAAATTTCACACTCCTCAAAACCGAGGTGGAATCCTTCAAAGCCCCTAGGCCTGTGGAAAATATGACCCAGACTGCAGAATCCTTTATAAACACATTCTATGAACACCTTCAGGAATGCATGGATCATGCAATCCCAAATAAAACCAAGACCCAATCCTCCAAAGTTAGGCGTCATGTCTGGTGGACCCCAGCCATAAACAAACTATACAATAGAAGGAGGAAGCTACTACATGATAGAGCAAAATCCCAAAAAGGGAAGGCATCTCTGATCAGTATTAGCAAAAAACTACGGGCACTCATAAAATTGTCTAAGGTCAGCTTCGAGAGAAAAATTGCACAGGACACTAAGGATAATCACAAGGCTTTCTTTAGCTATGTTAGGAACCTGGGTGGGAATTCCCAGATATGCTCAGAATTAGTCCAAAATGACAAAAAAATACACCAAACCCACAGACATTGCCAACATCCTAGCTGACAGGTTCAGCGCAAACTTCTCCCCCCCCTTCCCCACCAAAAGTGCAAATATCTATCCCAGCAGAGTGCTGCCCCCCTGACATCTCAGATGCTTAGGTAAGAGCCGCCCTCTCCAATGCAAAAAACACAGCATCAATGGGACCAGACGGTGTCCTGGGCTGCGTCCTGCATGAACTCCAAGAAGAACTAAACCCAAACATAAAACTACTGTTCAGTCTCAGCCTTACTACAGGATATGTACCCAAAGAGTAGCATACAGCAACAGTGGTCCCTCTCCACAAAGGTGGTGCCTCAACGGATCCTGGAAACTATCGCCCCATAAGCTTTACTAGCTTGGTCTGCAAAGCTATGGAAAGGATCATCATGGACCTCATAAATAAAGATATTTGGGACCTACAGACACTGGATCCTACCCAGTTCGGCTTTGTTAAGGGCAGATCCTGCCTCTTAAACCTGGTTGATTTCTTTGAAACAGTCACCAAGGCCATTGATGAGGGGAAGGTGGTCCACACAGCTTACCTGGACCTTGCAAAAGCCTTCAATACAATACCCCACTCGGGCATTATAGATAAGCTCACCAGCTTAAATATAAACCCCTATGTCACTAGATGGGTTGCAAACTGGCTCAAGGACAGAACCCACATGGTTAGAATTGCTGGAGCCATGTCAGACTCCAAACCAGTTACAAGTGGCGTCCCACAAGGCTCAGTCCTGGGACCTCTCTTGTTCGGTATATATTTCTCGGAGGTACAGGCTAACATGGAAGGACTGTGGCTGACCAAATTCGCAGATGACTGCAAACTGGGCACTATAATAGACTCTCCAGCCAACACAAGCATCCTATAAAAGGGCCTCATAGAAACAGACAACTGGTGCCAGAGCCATGGCCTCAAGCTAAACGCCAAAAAGTGTATAGTCATCCCCTTTGGCAAAAACAAAGTGCCCACAAATTACCACATAGGTGGTAATCCATTAAGTACAGAAGAAGTAATTAGGGACCTGGGGACCCAAGTTGATAGCAATCTCTCATTTGACAACCACGTGGCCAAAGTAGTTAGGAAAACATTTTATATAGCCCACCTAATCATGAAGGGATTCACATCTAGATCAGGGGAGGTCATCGTGCCTATTAACTCATCCCTTATCAGGCACATAATTGAGTACAATGCCCCTTTTGGGATGTACCTTACCAGACACCTGCAGCAACTGGAAAGACCTCAAAAGTACCTCACCAAGAGGATCAAAGGGCTCAAACAGATGCCATATGCTGCCTGGTTAAAGAAACTCCAGCTCTACTCAGTGGCATACCGCCTGCTCAGAGGCGATCTGTTCCTGACGTACAAAGCCATGTCCAACCCGGAATTAATGGACATGCTGCACCTCAGAAAATCCAAATCCCATCGAGCTACGCGCTCGAGAGACTTGAACCTCAGCACTGAAATAAATAGGACATGCTGGAGGGACAGATTCATAACCCAGAGGCTCCCTTCACTCTGGACTAAAATCCCAGTCCAGGTTAGGCAGAGTCCCTCATTGACTCTCTTCAAGAGGAATCTTGATGAGTGGATGGGAGATAGTAGGTTTACCCCAGGTATCACTTCTGTGTCACTGTTAGACAGAGGCACAGTATACTAACCTCGAAAAAGGGCATAGCAAAATTCATTTAAAATGGGTGGCGAAAGCCAAACACACTCTGGCTAGGCTTATAAATGCCCTAGGGCAGATAGCCTAGTATGAACCTATGAGCCTATAAATATATATATATATATATATATATATATATATATATATATATATATATATATATATATATATACACACACATACACACACATATATATTGCTGCTGAAACTCAGTTTCAGTCTACTAAATACCGTCCTTTCACTCATTCAGACCATCTGGGAATAGTAGATATGGTATTCTTATTTATGTCTTCCTCCAATACCTCATGTCATATCCTTCAAGACACCAGTTTTTAAGTCCTGTGTTTACCAGTATCACTAAATAGAGCCTCTTACCACATTAAGATAAACTGCAAATCCCTTCTGTATTTCCAGAGGATTATGATACCTACCTCAATAACATGATGTCTAAATCTATTAATCCGAATACATCAAGCCCTTCCAGAGTGACCTTAATGACCCACACATTAAATGGAAATTGTATGCAATAAATAATAATTATATCCAGTGGTTTTGCAGTTTTATATACAAAGACTCCCTAGATCAAAAAGTCCAGCAGAGATGGATAACTACCACATTTCCTTCTACAGCAAACCAATATCAAAATTCAGTTCAGCAGAGATTTTTATTACTTGCCTGAAAATAAACTGATATCTATTACTGTACTTTACATTCCTTTTGGTGGCAATACAGCTACACTGGAAGATATCCTACATTAGATAGACTAGATGGAGACCTGCTGAATCTAGTTTTGTTTGTACAGCTTGAACACTAAACCACCCTAGTGGCAGGAGTGTGCAGTTAGAACTCAACTGATTGAAGGTTGCTGGAACAGGGCTCCGTTTTGAGCTTTTTTATTGGTTAATTTGTTTAAATCAGTTTACTCTCGTTTGCTACATAAGCACCATATTTGCACATGTTTGCTCTTGTTTGCGCATCGTGCACTGCCATGCAGTGGTGGGGACCATTGGTAATTAATGACACAAACACTTTTGCCTGCAAATTTTCCCTTAGTAATCTGCTGGTGCTCCATCAGTTAGTTCTTGCAACTGTCCCTCACTGACAAGTGATACATTCAGTGAAACTGCTGAGGTACCAACACAGATCCTACCCACTAGCCCTTCGTATTTTTTGCCCACTTCTCCATTCCTCTACTTTACCTCGTCCTTCCAGTCCTCTCCCTGTTTTCTGACCACATCAACTTACCTAGCATTATGGACAGACAATTTCCCACAGTTTCTCTAACTGGCCTGGTCAACATGGGCATCCTGAGGCAATGTAGCCATTGCCTCATGTAAACTGACAACCCACTTCTTCTAGTCCACACAAATTTATTATGTGAGAGATGTATCTATAGCAAGAACATAGAATCCAGGCTCTTTCACTCACCATTCAGTTCATCTGATACTAAGCAGGAGATCAGTATGCACACTTCACCTCCTGCACCTACCAAACTGACAACACATAAACCTACATATGTGGAGGTCCTTACCAGAAGCTCACCTAACTATTAAAGACCTCCCAAACACAAGCACAAGCATGCTTCACATAATACATCCTCTGCAGACATAGTACACATAATATATCACACACCAGTTTCTCACCAGTCAAGCCCCTAAGGCATAACACAAAAACAAACATTTTGGTCATAGGCAGCGCAACTGTGACACACACAGATGTCCCTCTTACCAGGTTGGATAAGAAAAAGGTCACAGTCAGCTGTCTGTCAGGTACCAGGATCCACCACATCATACACTCACTCAAGTCTCTCAACAACAGGCACTGTTACGACTCTGTCATAGTCCATGTTGGTGTGAATGACTTGAGACATACCTCACTGGACTATATGAAGAGATAAATAACTGAGCTCTATGGTTATGCGTCTCTGGCTGGTATGTCTCTAGCCTTAAGCAGCATTTTACTTTCATCTAGGATGATACCTCAATACAAACAAAAAATGATTGACTTCAATAATTGGCTTAATTTTTGGTGTCAATCAAAGGGGATCCAGTATCTGTCAGCCTGGGATGACATGGTCAACAGACCTCGATGCTTTGCCAGAGATGGTCTCATCTGTTACCCCTGGGATTTTGGTTACTGGCTAAGGCTCCTGCCATCCCCATAGTTCCTTTATGGCACAAAGGCAAAATTCCCAACTTAAAAATACCCTCTAAAACAGCCTCAAGGTTATGCTGCTAAATGCTAGGAGTCTAAACCAGAAACTGCACTCACTGGAAGCAATCCTCACCTTGCAAGATGCTGACATTTGTGCGGTCACTAAGACATGATTTAAGGCTAGGGAGAGCACCCCAACTATACCAGGTTACATTTCCTTCCACATGTTCAGACCACAAAGTGAAGGCATGAGAGCTAAACGAGGTGGTATATTAAAATTCATTAAAGATAAATACACCTATAGATTGGTTAAACAGTGCAATTTGCTTGAATTACTTCAGGTGCGATTGACTGCAGGTAACACCCCTCTTCAGGTCATTGCCAGCAATAGGGCCCCCTCTATGAATCAGGACATCCACTCAGCCTACTTGGATCTACTTGAGTCAATCAGGATACAACCAAACACCCTGGTTTTGGGTGACTTTAACTATCTATCCATTGACTGGGTAAATTATAAGTGTTCTAACTTACTTGATGAAAGGTTCTTGGACTTCGTTAACTCCAATGCCCTGGACTAGCTGGTTGACACATCCACAAGGGGCTCAAACTTCCTGGATCTTGTGCTCACCAACATGGGGGACCACTGCACCACTCCCAGTGTGTGGCCATCCCTGATGAGATCTGACAACAAATCAGTCTTGCTAGAAGTAACTATAACACAAGAACCCCCCTTAGCAACAACTAGACTAAAAATCTTCCAAGGCCAATTACAACCTCTTGTGTGACTGCATAAATAGCTTCATAGCCCCTCCTCCCACTGATGGAAGAGACACCTATGCTGAGTTATACATCAATGCTTTATACAAGCACCTGTACAATTGTATTGACTCTGCTATACCTGACAGAATTAAAGCAAGATCTTCGAAGAAAAATAAACCTGTCTGGTGGACAACTGCCATTAATATGCTAAATAATAGAAGAAAGAAATTGCTGTCTAAGAGTAGGAAAGAACAGTCTCAAAACTGGAAATACTCCCTCCTCAACTTAAACAAATAAGACTCCTAGTGAAGTCTTCCAAAGCTAACTACAAATCCAAATTAGCTTTTCTAATGGAGGAGAACCACAAGACATTCTTTAGTTACATCCGTAACCTCAAAGGTAAGATAGGAGTTGGGCTGAACTCAGTTAACAGAACCTGTGACTATAGAAAACCTGCTGGCTGACAGGTTCAGTGAAAACTTCAGTCCCCTGTCCCCTCCACATATACCCCAAAGCATCTCTAACACCTATCCCCTACCTACTGTCTCCAAGGAGCAGGTCTTAAATGCCCTCTCCAAGACCAAACATAGAGGCTCTATGGGATCAGAAAACATCCCTGGCTATGTTCTACATGTGTCAAAACAAGAATTAGCATCACCACTGTGCATGTGTTTCAATCACAGCCTAAGCACTGGCTTTGTCCCAGATGATGGAAAACAGCTACCGTCATCCCTTTGCACAAAGGAGGTGCATCCACAGACCCCGGGAACTATAGACCCATTAGCCTGACCAGCCTTATCTGCAAGGCCATGAAACCAATCATGAATGTTATTAACAAAGATATACTGTAGGAAATCTCCAACCTCTTGACCCCACCCAGTTTCGCTTTGCCAAGGGGAGATTATACCTGTTAAACTTGGTGGACTTCTTTGAGACAGTCACCAAAGCCCTAGATGAGGGAAAATCTGTGCATATGGCCTACCTAAACTTAGCCAAGAGCTTTGACACACTGCCCCACTCAGGCATGACTAATAAACTCACTCAGCTGGGTATCAAACCCATATATTGTCAGGTTGGTTGCAAAGTGTCTCACTGATAGAACTCATATGGTCAAAAAAAGGACTCCACCTCCTCCAGCAGACCTGTAACCAGTGGTGTTCCACAGGGATTGGTTCTGGGACCCCTACTGTTTGGAATTTACTTCTCTGAAGTACAGGCTAAAACTAAAAGACTGTGGCTGACAAAGTTTGCTGATGACTGCAAACTGGGAGGGATCACTGAAACCCCCACTGATGTCAACATCCTGCAAGAAGGTCTTACACAGACTAATTACTGGTGCCAAAGTCATGGTCTTAAACTTAATGCAAAAAAAATTAATTATCATCCCCTTCAGTGAGGGTGATGTTCTTGCAAACTACCACATCAATAGCAATACCTAAGCACACGATCGGTGGTGAGAGATCTGGGAACACAGGTTGAGAGCAACATTAACTTCAATCACCATGTCTCCACAGTGGTAAGAAGGGCATTTTGTATTGTTCATCTCATAAGTAAGGGCATTGCCTGCAGGAAAAAAAAAATTTACTCTTCCCTCATCAGGCCAATAATAGAGTACAACACTCTCTTTGGTATGTTCCTTTCCAAATATCTGCAGCAATTGGAGAGACTACAAAGATTCCTTAAAAAGAAAATTCAGGGTCTTCAAGATCTGTCTTATGCAGACAGACTGAAATCATTGTCACTTCACTCTGTGTCATACAGACTGCTCAGAGGCAACCTGTGCCTTGCATATAGAGCAATCTCTGACCCAGCTTTAATGGAAATACTGCACATTCGCAAGACAAATGGCACACAGGTCACTCACTCAAAGGACCATAACCTGGTATGTGAAATCAAAGAAACTTGCTGGAGAAACAGATTTGTCTCACAAAGGTTACCCTACCTTTGGAAAAAGCTTCCTCTTCATGTTAAACACAGTACCTTGTTGGCCCTATTTAGGCGTAATTTGGATTATTGGATAGGTGACCAGAAATTCACCCCAGGAGTTCCACCTGTGTCCTTCTTGGACAGGGACAATAGGTGCTGATTTTAGTATCTGCTTGAACCAGTCACCATTGGGAACATTTGTTGAACTTAGCTAGGCTTGTAAGGGCCCTAGGGCTGCTAGCCTAGTAACCTCCTATGATCCTATGAAAATAATTTTACTAGGTAATGTTGATATCATTTGATTGGACATAACCTCTAACTCCCATACAACCACCATGAACTTGTACTATTTTACACAACTGATTAATATCCCTACACATTACAATGACACATCAAACTCCTTATTAGAGTGGATTCTAATATCAGACAATAGTAAATTCACCACCACAGATATAATATCAGACTCTCTTTCAGTGACCTCCTCCCATTCTATAAAACCAGACAGTTCACACATCCACTTAAACAGCATGTTCATAAAATAACACACAATCAGCCCATGTTTAATTCAGAAATATTTATTACTACTGTGGCACCCCTGAAATGGCCAAGTTATCAAGGAGTCCCAATCCTCACCTCTAATACCAGTGAGAAATGTGCACATTGGGAGGATGACAAGTACACACACAGTAAAGTACAATTTCCCTTAAGAGCACATAGAGATCACATTCTGGGGCTGTTTTTTCCCTCTCTCTCCAGATCCCAAATAAGACTCCACACTGGCACAGCTATAGGGTTAAGATCTCAGCTGAGTGGTCAAGCCAAAACCTCCAGCACCCTCTCTGTCCAACCAGTGCTACGTGTCCCTGCCCAAGTAGCTGTCAACACACTCACATGCTTTGAAATTTGATTTATATACAAACACACAGGCAATCCTGGCGAAGGCGGGCACAGGTTCACTAGCCCTACATAATATCAAAAATGTATTATTAGTATAAAATAATCAAAATCTGTTAGCTTTTTCATGTAGCATAGGAATTATAGATATAGCATTATTGTTATTATTATTATGTAGAAATTAAAACTATTATATGAGTTTTTCCTCAAAATGGATTTTTACAAAGTTTTTTTTAAATATTGGTTTTATTTAAATGTTCAAACTTTAAAGGGGTGGACTTTTACCATTTATTTTAATAGGACACATCTCTTACCATTATTGTTTGGATAGGCTTAGTAAGATGTCAATCACATTTGAAATGGGTATATAAATGCATTTTATAATTAACTTCATTATTCTGATGACGTCTCTTCTAGCAGAGATGAAAGCACTCAAAGTTTAGTCTTATAATAAAGGAGTGTGAACCTTGAGGTGCCTGGATCGTTCTTTCTTCACTTTTTTCTTCCTAAAGGGTGACCAGTTCTACTGTGCAATGTTACTGTTATCCAAATGCCAAGCGTAACCAGAACTTTTAAGACTATTCTAGAGTGGCCTGTACAGTATCACCAAATACATATGCAAGTACTCTAAGAGCTTAAATATCTCTATACAAAACCAGCCACAATTAAATGTTTTAAATATATTTAATAATAAATAATAAAAGCACAAGACAATACTCATTAACTCAAAACATTGACAACAGAGTTCAGAATCACAGGAAATATTTTAAAACAACATTCCAGTCTCACATAAATGCAGAAAACATCTAGACTACTCCTGCCATATTCCTATTTATCTCTAAGAGATACTATGCTCTAAATGTCTTACAGAGCCAGGCAGATATAGATGAGAAGTGCTGAAGAGATGTTCACAGGTCCAGAACAAAATACAAAATGCACAAACTTTCTCTCTGAGATAGTTCTTAAATTAATAATACACATTACTGCTGGATTAGCTAGATGACATCACTATTTGATACTTGCAACTAGTTCCCAGGCTAAACAGATACCAACAGAATTTAACATGTCTCTATGAAAAATACCTATCTCTTAGAAGCTGACACTTATCTCTAAGAAAATTGCATGAAACTGGAAGTCGTAAAACAATTACCTTGGAAACCTGTAATTACATTTATTTCCAGACAACAGGAAAGCCAGCAACTCTAAACACCGTGTCAGCTGAAACAGAGCTAACAGAGTCATAAACAAGTTCCCCTTATTTTCTTAGAGTTTGCAAGTTGTCTGTATAGTCCAGCCTTTACCATCAACATATACATTTGCATAGACATGTAGTTTATACATATTTCTGCTCTTTTTCAGCAGGGTGTACTGTGGTTACAATCTTGAAGCTCAGTACAGAACATATAGTTTTCTTAAATTTTATCTTACAATTTTACAAATTACTCAGAAAGCTTTAACAACCACTGAGACATGGTTTTGTAACTCACGCTCAACCTCCCCAAAACAAAGTACTACCTTCCTCCAATCTCTCTCTCTCTCAAGAAAAACATTTAAAATCCTCTCACTTAATAATACAACCATAGAAGTCACTCCTCATAACAAATTATTTGGATCATTGTGGATGATGATCTTAAATTTGACCTGCATATACAAAACTGCATAAAACATTCAACAAAAACTAGAGATGCTTTATAGAGCCAAAGACTTTCTCATCAACACAATTAAAACTACACTTGCCACTACCTACCCCTCTCCTCACTACTTTATGGTACTCCAATTCTTACAACCCTGCAGGCATCATAAAAAAAACACAAATCTATAACAATTCTATAACAAAGTAGTCAAATTTGCAACAAATACCCCTTTCAAGCCCCCCCCCCCCACTGAACTGCACTAAAAAGCCTAAATTGGTTAGAACCACACCATCAACTAACATATACACAACTTCTTACCTCCTATAAAATTATCCAGAATCTAGCTGCTTGTCAGCACTAAATAACATTCTACACAACTATGTTCCTAGTCATCATTATGATCCAATGACCAAAAACTCCAGTCTGTCCAGAAACCTATCAGATCTTCTGGTCACCATCTGTATATGTTCCATGTTGCTAAGACCTTGAACTTCTGATCTCTATCCTTCAGGTCAACACCTTCCATTCCCATCCTTCAAAACTATTTTGAAAGACTTCCTAGCCAAAAGCTGACTCTGTTCTTTCTAAACACCAGGATAAACTATATCCCTAAATGCAATCCAATACCTACTCATACCGTATATCTCCTTACTCTCCCTTCTTCACTCACTTCCTTACTTGTATCAATACCTCTCCCCTGGTTCTCTCTAAGCATACCATAAGCTTGTTTTTCCCTCACTTTGTACTTCATTTCTGTTTGTATTGTACTAACTTTATTTCTCTCTAAACTACTTAACATTTCTGTAATTATTAAATCATTGTCATATAACTTGTATATATTCTTAACCAATGTTTTCATATTATGTCTGGTTTGTTATAATTATTTTAGCTGTATTTGTTTTTGGTATTATTTTTAAAGACTACAAAGTTATTGTGCTTAAAAATGTTGTAGCACTTTTGAGCTTTTCTACCTGGGCATCTACTGAAATGGGGCTCCTACCTAGTTGGACATTCCTGGTAATCAAATGTCAATAAATAAGTATGTAAATAAATAAATATACATAGCCTCTTCCACCTGTAAAATTATACAGCATCTGTTTGTCTGCACTAAATACCATTCTGCACAACTATGTTCAGATTCTGTCAACACCATGTTGCCAAGGCCTGGAACTTCTTACCTTTATCTGTCAGGTCACTACCCTCCCATCAGTCCTTTAAAACCATTCTGAAAGACTTCTTTAATAATTAAATTATTGTTGAAAGAATAATAGTAACTGTTGCTAGCATGATTATTAGTTTGAATAAAAAGCTGCAAGAATGACATGAAATATAAAGGGTTAATTTAGCAATAGTATAAAATGCTGAAAAATAAGTAGTAGTAAGTGTGCTGGCATAGCTTAGCATGCATGTAAAGGAGTAAGTTATTGAGAAACAAAGTCTGTAAAATTAACTGCACAGATGGCAGCTGGAGGGACATCAACGAAGTAAAGAGATGTAACATCAAGCAAGATAAAGTTGAAACACCACGTTTCAGATAATGCAAGACTGAGTTTCCATGGATCATCAAACTACAAAGAACCAAGGACAAGGGAACAAATGAAAACAGTTATACAAAGAAAGCAGTGTTATACATCAGAGTTTGAAAAAAATAACAGACTTTTTGGTATAAACAAGCTTTGAGAATTTGCCATAGAGAGCTGACAGCATCTGTGCTGCATGCCTCTAGATCCAAAAGGAAAATTTTTAAAGTAAAGCGTATTAACTGAAGTCCTTGTCTCTGTGTACTTATTGTACTCAGTACAATTCAGTAATAAGACTAGTTAATTAGACTAAATAGTTAAATGCTGTGGTATGCATGCATGTAAATGCAAGTAACAGCAAGAAACCAACAGAAGGCAGTATATAATTTTTCAGTTGTTATACAAGTTGAATTTATTTTAGCTAATGGTGTCACATTGTCTAGTGTCTAAAGTCAGTGTAATTATTTAAACTGCAGATGTTTTGTATTATTTTTGAAGTTTGTAAAATTATTGTCCTCAAAATGTTTTAGTAATACTTCCAGGCTTTTCTTCCCAGGCCTCCATTGAAAATGGACACCTACTTTCCAGGTAATCAAATGTCAATAAATAAATAAATAGCGATCTTGTTTGACCTTGTCCTTACAAATGTTGCCTCTGCCTACACCCCCACTAATACACTATACTATTCTATACTACATACCCAAATTGTGGTTGCTACAACTACCCATACCACATCCCAATGCAAACTAAACAGGAGAATGAAACCAAAACCTAAATCTCTATGTAGTAGACAAAAACACACAGTATTTTCACTTCAGAAATAAAAGGTAATAAGGGAAAGCAGTATATAAAATATATAAGATGTCTCATGATATCAACACGATTTGTAACACAAGTCCTCCCTGTCATAATAAACAGACTTACTCAATTAATTTGGCAGACAGGAACTGGAACAAAACACTATGACAAAAATTAAACCCAGATATGGAAATTTGTGGGAATAAATGGCCACCCACACCACAACAAAAATCACCAGACTGAAAAGCAATGTAAGCAATAGTAAATGGCACTAACTACTTTATACCACTCAGCTGCCTCTGATTTTTCCTCATCATTACCTTCCTCCTTGTAAAATGTTTTGATTTTCTGGTAAATCACTGAAGATTACAGTCCATAATGTCAGACATTAGTTCCATACTTCTTATTTTTTTATGAAATCCATGTTGAAGGAAACCCTGTTGTTCTACTAACTTTAAGTGAAACAGGCTAATATTTAAAAATTATCCCTGATTTGGGGCCTTCGCCCCCTCCCTATTATTTTGCCTTTGTTCCTGTTTCTTGAGCAAATAATTTGAGATATATGCTGATGACTTATGCACAAAATATGGCAGAAAAATATGCTAAATATATCATTCATACTTATCTCTTCCTACAACATATAGTCTAAATTCAAGAACTGAAATAAATAATTAAAGACAATTTAATCTCTCGAACTCTAAAAACGTACACTAACCCATAGCATCCTTCAGAAGTCTTGTAAGCATGTCCCACAATGTCCTCCTGGAGTCATGTTTTTCTGTAAAGTAGACCACTGTTTCAACTGAGCCAGCAGGAAAACCTACCAAATATTTAAGCAATAAAACAATGCCATAATCACTAGTGCATACAGCACCAAGAGGTAAAGTCAGACCTCAGGTTTCACAAACTTCCAAAAAAACTAGTTCTAAGCTTATTGTTGTTATCCACAAAAGGAAACTACAATGCTTATTGTAAAAAAAAAAAAAAAAAAAAAAAAAAAATAATACCCAATATGTTCATAGGTATATACTAGGCTAATGATCACCTGGACCTTTATAAGCTGGCGATATTTTAGTTTACACACCATTGTCTTGTACGTCAGGTTGTGGTATGTCTTCACACCCTTTCTGTAACAAAATGTACAAGGATGTTTATTTCCACTTAAAGAAACACTTCAATGGAATTATGTCCCTGTACATGCTTACCGCTAAAATATGTGCTAATATCTTAGAAAGCTGCTAGAATAACATGTTTTGCATAGGTATACATTTTCTGAAGGATATGAAATCCAAAACTTAAATGGCTGTCATTATTTAGTGACTTGAATCCCCATAATGGTTAAGGTATTTACTTCACAGAGGCTCATTTATTCAGAGCTTGCTTGTGCCTGGCTTGGACACCTGTGACTGCAAGACTTGGGTTGCTTCTAAAACCATCTAGACCTACAAAACTGATATAAGTATATTTTTTGCACTTGCTCTGTTTCAGTGATATTTAACACTTCTGTGCTGCATTTATTTATTTGACTGAATTAACACTTTTTTCAGCTTGCACCTGTTAAAGAAACTCCATCTGTTTGTTACTGTACTGCTCTTTGATTGTTTTAACTGTATTCTGCAAAAGCTGTTCTGAGTTTAGCAGAGTTCTCCTGAGCCTGCGAAAATATTTCTAAGTTTTGTAAAGTTTCTGTGTGTTGTGAACATTTCTCAGGGTTAGTGAACATATTTCCAAGGATTCTTACTTCGGTTCTAAACAAAGACAGTTTGTTTTACATTGGCAGGGTACTTTTACTCTAGTGAGAGCAGAGAGTTAATTCAATCCATTCAAGGTGGAAACTACTGGTCATAGCTTATTGTGTTTTTATCTGATTGGCCTGAGGGTTTAACTTTTTAAAAGTCCTTCATCTTGCTAGTATAAAAGAAATACATTTTTGTAAGATTGTGCTCATTTATTTAGAGCTTCCTTGGGCTTGGCTTGGACACCTGTGACTGCAAGACTTCCATTGCTTCTCATATCATATAGGTTCATAAGTGTTTACTAGGCTAACTACCACAAGGGCCTTTTTTAAGCCTAGTCATGCATCCCAAATCTCTGACAAGTTCTGATACCCTTGATAAGTGTAAGCAGGGGTTTGGGAGATTAACCTCTTACAGGTTACCTATGTCCATTAGAGACACAGATGCCAAACCAAGGATGAATTTCTGTTTTCCCATACAATTGTCCAAGTTGCACTTGAATTGGTTTAGGAAGGAACTCTGCTTCACATGGAAGGGGAGCCTGTTCCATAGACATGGTAGTCTCCAGGATACATACCTATCTCTCCAGCAGGACCTATTTAGTATATCACAGACAAGGTTTAAGATTTTAGAACAGGTAATTCTGGTGCTGTTTGTTTCGTGGATATGCAGGAGGTCCATCAGAGTGGGGTCTGACAATGCCCTATATGGCAGGCATAGATCTCCCCTCAAAAGCCTGTAGGAGACAGAATATAGGGATAGGGCTTTGAGGCGGTCTGCATAAGACATTTTATTTATGCCCTGTATTCTTCTAGTGAGGAACCTCTGTGGACATTCCAATTATTGGATATGCCTGGTTAGGTACAGACCAAAGGGGGCATTATACTCAATGATAGGTCTGATGAATGCCGAATACAGTGGAACAATGATTTCCTTGGACTTAGATGCTGTACCTTTGTTTATAAGTTGTGCAATATAGAATTATTTCTTCACCTCTGTAGACACATGATAGTCAAAGGCTAGATTACTATCTATGTATGTTCCTTAGTCCCTGACTTCTGGGTCAACTCTAAGGGGTGTGCTATAATATGATAGTTACTAGGGATGGATGCCTTCCCAAAGGATACTATTATGCATTTCTTGGCATTTAGTTTTAGTCCATGACTCTGACACCAGTTGCTTTTCCTGTGTCAGCCCTCCTGGAGAACATTTGTGTCAGTGTGTGATTCAATGACAGCTTCTAATTTGCAATCATCTGCAAATTTAGTCAGCTAGAGACCACTGACATTGGCCAGACTTCTGAGAAGTAAATGCCAAAAAAGAACAGTCCAGGGACTGATCCCTGAGGGACCCCACTTATGACTGGCCTCTTTGTAGAGGTGGACTCCTCAGTTCTAACTTTCTGGGTCCTGTCTGTGAGCTATTTGGCTATCCACCTGGTGACATACGGGTTTGTACCGAACCTCTTGAGTTTTTCAACAATGGGCAAGTGGGGTATTGTGTCAAATGCCTTGGTCAGGTAAAGGTAGGCAGTGTGAACAATGTTGCCCTCATCCACTGCTTTGGTGACCTTCTCAAAGAAGTTGACCAGGTTAAGCAGGCATGATCTGTCCTAGACGAAACCAGATAGGGTTGGGTCAGTGTCTGGAAGTTTACTACATCTCTATTGATCATCTCCATGATAATTCTTTCCATGGCTTTACAATATAAGACTAGTGAGACTTATGGGTCTGTAGTTTTCATGGTCTGTAGATGGCCCACCTTTGTGCAGAGGGATGACTGTTGCCTTTCTACATTCATGAGGCATGAAACCTGTTTGGATAATACCATTAAATAGTAATTCCAGAGGCCCTGATAGGTCATGTTTCATACTATTTAGAAGGCATCCTGGTATACTGTCTGGGCACACTGATGCAGTGTTCTTGGTCTTAGAGAGAGCATTAAGGATCTGTTCTTTAGTGATAGTAGGGGGAGTTATATTTGATATTTCCTGAGGGAAGGTTATGGGGGGGATGTAAAGTTGGAGCTGAATTTATCAGCCACGAGGTTTGCTATGTCTTCTGGCTCAGTATACTTGGCTCCATTTACAATGAGCTCTGCATACAATTGTGTATTGCCTTTGAGGTTGCAGACATAGCTAAAGAATGCTTTGTGGTTGTTCTTGGCCTGGGAGGCCAAACTTACCTCAAATTTGGCTTTGGTAGACTATATTTGTCCTTTACTTTGATGAGAGTGCTTTTGTCCTGCTGGGTGCTGCACCTCCTAATTTTTCCCATGATTTTCTTCCTCCTGTTATACAGCCTATTGATTTTGTGATTCAACCAGGGTGTCTTGTTTTTGAGTTAGTTCTGTACTTCTTCCTTGTGGGTACAGCTGCCTCAATGCAGCTATTAACATGCTTGTACAGGGTTTCTGTGAACAGTTCTGCATAGGCAGAAATGTTCTCAGGGTTTATGGGGGTTTGAAATTTTGCCAGGTTCTCACTTAATAGCAGGAGGTTAGCCTTAGAATAATTCCTGAATATTCTAGGTTTAGCTGGGGGTCCATGTTTTATTTTTTTACTTCAAAGGAGACCATTTTGTGGTCTGACGTTACCAGGGAAGGAATTACAGTAGGGTTGTGCAGCACTCTCCCATATAAGTGAGGACCAGATCCAGTTTGGTTCCAGTTTGGTTCCACCCCTGGTTGGTGTATTGATGATCTGGTCCACGAAGTTTGTGTTTACAAAATCCAGGAATCTCTGTGCATGTATGCTTGGTGTCGTACAGGATTCCCAGTTAATAGTGGGGTAATTAAAGTCACCCATGAATACGGTATTGGTTTGGATGGTTAGTGTTTCTAATAAATTTAAATACATGGCATGTGTTTCCTGGGTCATAGAGAGGGACCTATAGCTTGCATGGAAGTGGTATTGGATTTTGCCTATGGCAATTTGAACATGGAGCAGCTCATGTGCATTATCCTATTTGACCAGCCTTGAAGTATATTTATCTTTGATGTAAATAGAGATACCTCTGCCTTTAGTCCCTGCCTGTGAAGTAGCTGGCCTAATGTGTGGAAGGCATTTCAACTTAGCACTGTTGGTGTGCTCTCCACAGCTTTAAACCATGTCTCAGTGACCGCACAGATGTCAGGATTCTCTAGGGTAAAGATAGCTTCTAGGGAGTGGAGTTTTCTGTTTAGACTCCTAGCATTGAGCAGTAATATCTTTAGATTTTCTTGGTTTTTATTTGCTATATGGACCTAGAAAGCTGATATAAGTATATGTTTTGAACTTGCTCTAACTGCTTCAGTGATATTTAACACTTCTGTGCTGCATTTATTTATTTGGTTGAATTTAGCACTGTTTTCAGCCTGCACTTTTTAAAGAAACTCCATCTGTTTGTTACTGTACTGCTCTTAGCTTGCTTTAACAGTATTCTGCATAATCTTTTCTGAATTTGCCAAAGTTCTCCTGAGTCTACCAAAATATTTAGTTTTGCAAAGTTTTTGTGTGTTGTGTACATTTCTTAGGGTTAGTGAACTTATTTCTAGGAATTCCTGATATTGCAGGAATTATTACTTCTGTTTTAAAACATTTGTTACTGCATTTGAGCTCAAAGCATGTTTATCCTGCAGCCCTAAGCAGTATCCTACCCTCATCCAGAATGATGCCACAATATAAACAAAAAAATGATTGTCTTCAACAATTGGCTCATCTTCTGGTATCAGTCCAGGGGGATCCAGTATCTGTCTCCCTGGGAAGATATGGTAGATAGGCCTCACTGCTTTGCTAGTGATGGTCTGCACCTGTCCCCCCTAAGCTTTCGGATACTGGCAAAGGCCCTTGCTTCTTCTATAGTGTCTTTTTTTTAGGAAATGTCAAAACAGCTAATTTTCCAGTGTAACAAAATCTAATCGAGACAGACTCACCTTAGAGGATGCTGACATCTGTGCAGTTACTGAGACATGGTTTAAGGTCACTGAGAGCACCCTGGCCATGCAAGGCTACAATGCTTTCCACATGTTTAGACCTCAAAATGAGCATGAAGGAACCAAAGGCGGAGGTGTATCAATCTTCATTAAAACCAAATACACTTCAAGACTGGTCAAAGAGCATGGGTCTCTTGAACTACTCCATGTACAATTAACTACTGGGAAACTACCATACCACATTATTGCTAGCTATAGATTTCCCACCATGAACCAGGATAAGCACACTGCCTACACTGATTTACTGGAATCCCTTACCATACAGCCCAACACCTTAGTCATGGGAGATTTCAACTATCCTTCCATAGACTGGTGTGCATACATGAGCAAAAACATGCTCAACCAGAGGTTCCTGGACTTTGTTAACACAAATGCTCTGGAAAAGATAGTCTGCACCCCCACTAGGGATCTAATGCCCTGGACATAGTACTCACCTAAATGGGGAATCTCTATACTTCCCTATGCAGGAGGCCAACCCTGGTTAGGTCAGACCACATATCAGTCTCATTTGAAGTAGCTACTGGAACTGACACCCTCACAGGAACAAAATTTATAAAAAACTTCTCCAGAGCTAACTACAGTCTACTAAGCGATGGTATAAAAAGCTTCATACCACCTGCAATCACAGACCTCAATGAGCACTATGCAGAAGTGTAAGCAAATGCCCTGTAAAAACATTTAAGCAACTGTATAAACTCTGCTGTACCTTAACTGATTAAAACTGGGTCTTCCTGTAAAAACAAGCCACCCTGGTGGACTTCAAGAATAAACCGATTATACAACAAGAGGAAGAAACTGTTGTCCAAAAGCAATAGGGATATCACTCTGCAGAGGAAGAGTTCCCTCCTAAGTCTAAACAAGAAAATCAAAAATTTTGTAAAGTCTTCTAAAGCAAATTACAAACTAAAGTCACATCCCTAGCCAAGGATAATCATAAGGCATTTTTTAACTATGTCTGAAGTCTAAAGGGGAATGCTCAGCTATGTGCTGAACTGGTTGTAGATGGGGTCACTCATACTACACAAGAAGATATCACCAACTTGTTAGCTGACAGACTGAGTGCAAAGTTCTCTCCCACTCTCCCCACCTAGCATATCCCAAAGCATACCTGACACCAGCCCACTGCCTAATATCTCTAGAGAACAGGTCATCTCTGTGCTCACCAAGGCCAAAAACATGGCCTCAGTGGGATCAGGTAATATCCCAGGCTGTTTACTAACAAGCTAAAACAATGCCTAGCAGATCCACTTGGTATTCTCTTTAATCATAGCTTGAGAACTGGTTGCATTCCTGCAGAATGGAGAACAGCAATAGTAATTCTCCTGCACAAAGGGGAGCCATCAATTGACCCTGGGAACTACAGACCCATAAGTCTAACTAGCCTCATCTGCAAGGCCATATAAAGAATTTTCATGGACCTTATTAACAAGGACATAGGTGACCTACAAATGATGGAGCTAACCCAGTTTGGCTTCATTAAGGGTAGATCATGCTTATTAAACCTGGTGGACTTCTTTGAGAATGTCACCAAAGCCATGGAGGAAGGTAAGACAGTGCACACTGCCCATCTCGAACTTGCCAAAGCTTTCAATGAAATTCCCCACTCTGGCATCATTGAGAAACTCTCTCAGTTAGGAATTAACCTTTATGTTACTAGATGGGTAGCCAACTGGGTCACCTGACAGAACACACAATGTCAAAATTAGTGACTCCACCTCCACCAGTAGACCCATCACCAGTGGAGTACCACAGAGGTCTGTGCTGGGTCCCTTACTGTTTGGCATCTATTTGTCAGAAGTCTAGGCCAAAGTAGATGGCCTTTGGCTCACCAAGTTTGATGATGATTGCAAATTGGGAGCAATCATTGAGTCCCCCAATGATGTCAACATATTACAAGAAGGGCTAACACAAACAAATGATTAGTGCCAAAGCCATGGTCTAAAACTAAATACAGAAAAATGCATTATTATTCCTTTTGGCAAAACAGTATTCACTACAAATTACAGCACTAACAGCACCCTCCTGAGTTTCAACCCAGTGGTATGAGACTTGGGAACACAGGTTGATAGCAATCTGAACATTGACCACTGAGTTTCCACAGTGATAAGGAAAGCCTTCTACGTAGAGCACCTCATAAGTAAAGGCACAGCATCCAGGTCAAAGGATGTTATAACCTCACTGTACTTAACCCTCATCAGACCATTAATAGAGTATAATGTACCCTTTTGCATGTACCTCACCACACACCTGCAGCAGCTGGAGAGACCTCAAAGGTTTCTCACTAAGAAAATACAGGGACTCCAAACCATGACATGCGTGGACAGGCTTGAAAGCCCTGTCACTTTACTCTGTATCTTACATGCTGCTGAGAGGTGAGTTGTGCCTGGCCTATAGGGCAATCTCCAACACTACTCTATTGGAAATGCTGCACAATGACAAGTCAAATGGCACAGGAGTCACTTGCTCTAGGGATCTCAACCTAGCTTGTGACTTTAACAGGGCATACTGGAGAGACAGATATGTCTCCCGGAGACTGCCACTTCTCTGGAATATGCATCATATTCATGTAAAACAGAGCTCTTCATTGACCTTGTTCAAATACAACCTAGATAATTAGATGGGAGACTGCAAATTCACCCCTGGGGTGGCACCCATGTCTCTCATGTACAGGGGTAGCTGGTGTTGATCACAGACCTGCTCTGTTCATAAATTTGTTCTGCGAACTACACAAAACCCTCATATTAACCTATGTGACAGAAGGCCACAAACTTTAAGATGAAAAAGCCAAAAATATGAGGCAAAAATCTAGACATTCTGAGAAAATCTGGACAGTTCAGAGGTATTTGCCTTTTTCAAGACAAAAGGATGGGAATTAAAAATCAAATGCTGCAGCTGCAAATCATACCAGGGCATCAACCTCAAAGTCTTGCATAAAATGGCAGTAAAATATCACAGGACAGTTTGTGAAAATATTTTCTCCTTATATTTCACGGATGAGGTGAGGGGTGCTGGAGAACAAAATAAAGTGGCACTATGACTTCCCTGGACCTGGATGCCATTCCCTTACTTATAAGTTGGGTGACATAGAACGATTTTCTAGCTACCTTGACCACATGATGGTCAAAGTCCATATTGTTCTGTACATATGTTAAAATACTACAGAAAACAAACTGAAAAAATATACACAACGGACAAAACATGTAGTGAAAAACAAAACGTTTACTGTTTGAACCACCAGATCCAGTTCCCTGGTTATTCACCTTCAGGGATACTCGCACAAGAACAAATTAACAATTTATACCCAGAGCAACCCCCAATTACATTTCTATTAATTTTCTTAAAGTGCACAGTGCTATAAATTAATGCTTAAATATTTAAATATATAATAATGCATATTCACTTTATTAAAACTTCACATAACGATGTGCATTATAAATAATGTGCATTCAATTTTTGGATGTTGAATTTTATGTCGACCATCAGTTTAGGATACAATATAGGCCTTTTAGAAAAGTAACTGCAGTGAACAGCTTTTTACATGCTGCTAGCATGCATCCCCCCGACCCTGTGAGATCCCTTCTCTATGGAGAATTTAAATGGATTTTTTGGAATACATCTGAAAGTAGGTTTAGAAATCAATACCTTATGGAAGTTAGGAATAGGATGTAGAAAAGAGGGTATGCTAAAGAGGTTTATGATAGTTCCTTGCATAGAGTTTGGGAAATGAAAAAGGTCCAGTTAGAAACAACTTGTTTAAGGGTGTGATTGATATTAGATCTTTGGAATATTGTTTGTAGAGATGAAACGTTGGGTCATTTATTTCCCAATTATGTTACGTTTTCATATGGGAGATACTTGAGTATGAAGGAATTGTTGAATATGCCGATGGTCAAGGAGCCTTCTGGGTTGGCTGGTTCATTTCCTTGTGGTCACTGCAAGGTGTATGGTAGAATAAGGAGCATTTCTGCTTCTTTAGTTGACAGGCAAAGATTTTTATCTAGGGGTAAGTTTAGTTGCAGCCTTTGTGGTGTAAATTATACAGTGCGGTGTGGATGCAGTAATGTAAAATGGTATATAGGGCAAACTAAAAGAGAAGTGGAAGTTAGAATATTAGAACATTTACGGGACATTTGTATCAATAACAGTAGGAGTCCTGTGGGTGAACATTTTTGGTACATTCGAGTTCTGACAAATCTTTTTTCTTCATTGTGTTAGCTCAACCTATGCTAAGTAGAGGGGAAGATTTTAAGAAAAAGCTATTAGAATTAGAAAGCAAAATGATTTTGAATTACAGGACACTTCTAAAGGCCTGAATATCAAAGTCACTTTAGGTTAGTTAAATTGGGTTGTGCATCTTACATCTTGTTTTTTGCTCAGATTTTATCATTTATAACACACATTATTTATAATGCACATAGTTATGTGAAGTTTTAATAAAGTGAATATGCATTATTATATATTATATTAAAATATTTAAGCATTAATTTATAGCACTGTTCACTTTAAGAAAGTTAATTGAAATGTAATTGGGGGTTGCTGTGGGTATAAATTGTTAATTTGTTCTTGTGCATGTATCCCTGAAGGTGAATAGCCGAGGTATGGGATCTTGTGGTTCAAACAGTAAACATTTTGTTTTTCGCTACATGTCCGATGTTCATTGTGTGTATTTTTCTGTGTACATGTGTTCCCATATCCCTGACTACTGGGTTAGCCCTTAGGGGTGTTTTATCAATGGACTAATTAGCCTGAGCAATAGTTTTCCCAATAGTCATTGTAATGCATTTCTTGGCATTAAGTTTTAATCTAGGGCTTTGCCACCAGTCATTTGTCTGTGTTAGTCTCTCTTGTAAGATATCTGAGTCATGCAGAATCTATGATAGCTCCCAATTTACAGTCATCTGTTAATTTGGTCAGCCAAAGGCCCTTGACATTAGCCTTTACCTCCTAGAAGTACATGCTAAATAAGAGAGGTCCCAACACAGATCCCAGAGGTATCCAGCTGATGACCAGTCTCTTAGTGTTGGTGGTATCACCAATCATGACTTCCTGGGTCCTGTCTGTGAGCCAGCTAGCAATACAGTGATTTATGTAGGGGCTTATGCCCACTTCAGTGAGTTTGTCAACTATACCCAAGTGAAGTACTGTATTCAATACCCTAGCCATGTCCAGGTATGTTCCATTTCCCCCTCATCCATTGCCTTGATGACCTTCTCAAAGAAGTCTACCAGGTTAAGTAGGCATGACCTTTCCTTGAAACTAGGTTTTTGGTCTGGTGTTTGAAGGTTGCCTATGTCTTTGTTGATCATTTATATGATGGGTTTGCATATTAGAATAGTCAGACTAATAGTTCTGCAGATTCTGGGTTTGGTTGATGGTATACTCTTGTGAAGTAGGAAAACTGCTGCAGTCCTCCATTCTTGTGGCACAAAGCCTATTTTGAGGCTATAGTTGAAAAGTGAATCAAGCAGCCCTCATAGGTCAAGTTTCAAGGTATTTAGGAGGCATCCCAGGAAATTGTTGGGGCCTGTTGAGGCTGTGTTTTTGGTCTTAGTGAGCGCCATCAGGACCTATTATCTCTAAATATTTGGGAAATTGTGCTAGTAGTTATTTCATGGTGGAGGCGAGGGGAGTTGGAGATTGAAGTTTGAGCTGAATTTGTCAGCCATCAAATTCGCTGTCGCTCTGCTCATCGAAGATGGCACTATTGACCATCACTTCGGCACACTGATGTGTGCTGCCTTCGATGTTTGGTACTGTACATCTTTGTAAACGGTCTTGTGCTTGTCTTTAGCTTGCAAGGCTATCTTGACCTTGTAAGTGACCTTAGCTTAATTTCCATTTTAGTTTAATTAGAGAACTCCTATCATTATGGGAGTTGCTCTTCCTGATTTTAACCATTACCTTTTTCCTTTTTGTTATATACTCTATTAAGGTTAGGATTCCACCAGTGTGGTTTGTTTTTATGAGTTTGTTTTGGCCTTCCTTCTAGTAAGTTCAGCAGCCTCTCTACAGCCATTTATATGGTTGTACAGGGTCTCTGTGAACAACTCTGCACAGGTTGCTATGAATTTGGGGTTGGAGCGACAATACATTTTGACAAACTATCACTTAATAGGATGTAGTTTGCCTTGGAATACTTCTTAACTGTTACAGGGTGTGCTGTAGTTAGCGCGTTGATTTTTATTTCAAAGCAGACATCTTTGTGGTCCGACCTCAACAGTGAGGATGTAACATGTGGGGGGCTGGGCAGCACTCCCCCATACTGGTGAATACCAGGTCCAGTATGTCTGAACCTCTGGTGGGTGTGCACACCACCTGCTTAAGGGTATTTGTGTTAATAAAGTCCTGGAATCAGTGTGCCTGTAAGTATGAGGCAGTTTATGTTTCCCAGTCTATCCAGTCTACACAGGGGTAATAAGGCACAAAACACTCTTCAACAACCTTCAACAATGACTACATGCTCTCAGCTGAGCTAAAATCCTATAGATCAAAGCCAAAAACAAATGGTACACCTACTGCAAAACTATTCAGGGGAAAAAGCCATTTACCATAGTAAATAATACCCCCACATCAAAATAACTGCACACAGAAAGTGCAATAAAGCTAGCAACATGTAAGAAAAAATAAACCTAGAATACAAAGCTTTACTCTATATAAACTATACATCATGGAAACAAGAAGTACACAAAATAAGTACTTTCTACTTAAAATTCTTCCAAACATAAGAATGTTCACTTACCTGTAATGTCCAAGTGTGTAGCCTAAATGAGCCCCATAAATTCAACAGCTATATCCTATAAAGCTGACCACTTTTACAAATGAGTTACACAAAATCTGCATACTGCTTAAACAACAAAAATATAGCCATTATCAGTAAAACCTGCTGCAAAATGACCCAAATTCAGGAGGCACCTAAAGCAAATCATTACTGTAATTTATAATCCCACTGTCACTGGCCACAAAAAGCAAAATTCTTAAAGTTGTAATTAAAAAAAAAATGCTGGAGTAACCTCTCATCCAACAATGCACAACTGAGATGAATTCTGTAGAAAGTGACACTCATGCATCATTTCATAAAACAGCACACCCACCCCCAAACGATTAAAAAAAACTCAGCCAAGCCTTGTCTCGCCACAGGATGCACCTAAGCAGTGCCTGAAATCACTGCTTTGTGATGAATGTGTGAGTAGATCACACTGGTTAACAAATTTAAACACACACATGCATTGACATGAATAGTTCAGCATTTAAGTCCCTCATTCAGTGAAATGAGGATCACTGTCTAGTCAGAATTTAATGTGCTTCATCAAACTGAATATGGTCATTTTCCCCTCTGCTGGCACCTTTTGTTTAATCTAGTATGTCCAAGATCAAAAGCACTTAACACATTGCCAAGGATGACTGTAGGAATTTTAGAAGAATTAAAATGCAAAATAAATTGACTCAGGCTTCTCTTACTACAAACTCAAAATTAAGTAACTATTGTATTATGTATTTAGTCAAACTTTTTGTTACTGTAACATACTTTAAGAAACTGTGGATTTTCTATGGAGGTTGATATCTGCAGAAAATGACACTCATGTTGCTAAAGTAGTTAGGAAAACCTTCTATATCACCCACCTGATCATGAAGGGATTCACATCTAGATCAAGGGAGGTCATCGTCCCCCTGTACTCATCACTCATTAGACCTATGATTGAGTACAATGCCCCGTTCGGAATGTATCTGACCAGACACCTGCTGCAGCTTGAAAGGCCCCAAAAGTTCCTCACCAAAAGGATAAAGGGTCTCAAAAATATGTCTTATGCTGCCCGACTGAAAGAACTCCAGCTCTATTCAGTCTCATACCGCTTGCTCAGAGGTGACCTGTGCCTGACATATAAGGCCATGTCAAACCCAGATTTGATGAATATGCTTCACCTCAAAAATCTAGATCCCTCAGAACCACAAGGGCGGAGACTTAAACCTTGACACGGTTATAAATAGAACGTGCTGGAGGGACAGATTCATCACCCAGAGACTCCCTATGCTGTGGAACAAAATCCCGGTACATGTGAGGCAGAGCACCTCTCTGGCCTTGTTCAAGAGGAATCTTGACCAATGGATGGGAGATTGCAGATATACCCCAGGGATTACTTCAGTGTCACTGCTTGACAGAGGCACAGCAAAATGATAGGCATAGTTTTTATTCAAACTAAAGGGGTGGCGAAAGCCACATAACTATGGGCTAGGCTTATAAATGCCCTTGGGCAGATAGCCTAGTATGAACCTATGAACCTATGAACCTATAAAGCTACATATACAATTTTAAGTGCCCCATTTATGAGCCTGTAATAGACTTGGAACAGGTATGAAAAAATAATTTCAATGAAAATCTGGGGAACCACAAATATCAATTGCCCAAGAGGAGAGCTGGAGAAAGAGAGGTTGGCATGAGATGAAACATGTTAATTTTAATGCTGGACTTTCCCTGCAAGAACCATAATCTCAACATATTAGCTGAGTTATACTTACAGAAACTGGCATTTTAAGATGGTCTGAAACACAGACACAAAAAGTACATTACAATATTTATATTTTTGTAATGGCCATATAAAAATGTTATGACCTTGCAATGTATTCACCAGTGCACACACTGTCTATAAAAATACACGCATATACTTTTTGTCAATATCTTTTTTAGACACAGCCTAAAAGATCGCAGTGGTGCAGCGGTTAACGTTGTCGCCTCACAGCAAGAGGTTCTCTGGTTCGATTCTCGGCTGGGGTGCCTTCTGTGTGGAGTTTGCATGTTCTCCCTGTGCTCGCGTGGGTTTCCTCCGGGTACTCCGGTTTCCTCCCACATTCCAAAGACATGCATCTGGAGTATTTCTCCCTGGGCCTCCACTGAAAACAGGATCTGTGGAACCTAGTCGGACATTCCCGGTCAACAAATGTAAAATAAAATAAATAAAATAAATAAATAAAATCTCAGCCATTGGTTCAGACAAGGCAACATCTACTCCTTCTGCAATCCCACATGCTGCAAGTCCACGCAGATCACTCAAGAGTGGCCAGTGAAGCATGCCCAAGTGTGTAAGGGTTACTAACTCTGCTTCCATACAGGGACAATACCTTGTCATATGTCATAGGTTCATATGACTTACAAGTCCATTTCCACTTTGCCAGAATTCACCCTTAAACCTTTCCTCCCTTTTCAAGGAGGGCCACATCAATCATACTAGGGGTGAATTTATGGATACCTAACCAGCTGTCCTTTTCAAAGCAGATAGTGTGTCAGTTAAAACTGGAGAGGAAGTTTGTAGAAGGGGTAAGCATTCCATGACAAATCTAATCCCCCACATTGTTTTGTTTATTTGTTTGAGTAGATTTAGATCTATTGCTGTATTATTAGCGGGACTGTTTGATTTATGGATGCATAAGAATTTTTGGATTACTGGATCCATTATAGTCCTATAAGCAAGACACAGATCACCCCTAAGGACTCTGCATGATACTGAATATAGATATAAAGCCTCCAGTCTTTCTTGGTAGTTCAGGTCTTTTAAGCCCATCATTGTTTTAGTTACAAACATTAGTGGTGTTTCCAGTTGCGTAATATTGCTTACCTAGGTACATTCCAAAGGGCGAGTAGTACTCCATTATGGGTCTAATCAGTCCAGAGTGCAAGGAGGAGAGGACTTTTGATCTACAAGAAATATTTTTTTGCTATGAGCTGTGCAAGGTAAAAGGATTTCCTAACCACCATTGCAATATGGTTGTCAAACATGAGGGGAACTATCTACCCAAATGCCTATGTCTCTCACTACCTTTTCTTTTTGAAGTGGTATGATAGCTATACCATAAGCTACATATAAGGGGTGCTTACCAGTTTCTACAGTGTTGCACTTCCTGGCATTAAGTTTGGGTAATTTTTTTTATACAACAGATACTGATAACTGTAAGCTCCTATTGGAGACCCTGTATGTCTGAAGGGGGGACTTCATGATTTCTTATATCTTAAATCATCCATGAACTTTGTTAACTAGAACTCATTTGATAGATGGAGTTCTGAGAAGTAGGTACTAAATAACAGAAGTCCTGGCACAGATTCCTAACTAACTCCACTGGTCACTTTCAAGCTCTTGGAGGCTGCACCCTCTACACCTCCTGTGTGAGTCCTGCAACTAAGTCATTTGGCTATCCACTTATCCATATATGGGTCAAGTTGTAGCTCTTTCAGCTTATTGTATTTGCATGCAGTATGGTTTGAGTGCATTGACAAGGTCAAAGTACACTGTGACTCTATATTTAAGCATACAAACTCCACACTCACCAGACTTGATAAGAACAAGGTGATTGTAATCTGCTTGTCCAGTGCCAGGATTCATGATATCAGAAGAGCCCTATGGTCCCTAAAACCAGACAAATATGACTATGACCATAGTGCTGGTCCATGTGGGTGTGAATAACCTGGAGTGCCCCACTCACAGAGAAATTCAGAGAGAACTGATGGAACGAAGAATGACTTTGGGCTCGAGTAGTATCTTGCTTTCACCATGAATGATTCCAAGACAAAATAACTGACTTTAGCAATTGGCTTAATAGCCAATGGCATTCTGTGGGGATCCACTATGTGTTGGTCTTGGAGGAGATGGCAGATAAGACTTCCTGTTTCACCAGAGATGCCTTACACCTCTCCCATACCAGGGCTTTCACATACTGGCTAAATTGTTTGATTCTGTTATAGTTCTTATTTTAGGCAGTGTGTGTCTGTACTGGACATCCCTACATGACAAACAGAAACCCACATTCAGACATCATCATGGTGGAAGTACTCAGTGCTAGGAGTCTAAACAGAAAGATGTCAAAACTTGAGATCCTTTTGCAACTCAGACACATTCATATCTGTGCAGCTACTCAGACAAAGTTTCAATGCAATGACAGCACTCTCTTTGCAAGAGTTTAGAGAATGGGCGACCTGTACAACGCCACTTTGACTGCAAGGTGTTAATGTACAGGTAATGTCCACTGAAAAATAAATTCACTGCTTCAAGGCAGCATATGAAGCTGCAGTGGAGCTTCGGACTGAAAGAAAGCTAACAACCACCAACATTTTATGTTCGCTAAGCAGTGCTTTTGCTGTTTAGTGAGTGTAAACTTAAAAAAAAAAAAAAGAAAAAAGTGTTTTCATGTCTGTGTGTGTGTGTGTGTGTATGAAACAGAGAGAGTGATCAAGCCATTATTTTGCACTCACCAAGCAGTGCTTTTGTTGATTAGCGGGTGTAAAATTATGCAAGAAAGAAGAGTATATGGGTTTATATGTTTCTGTGTGTGTATGAAAGATGAATGTTTGTGTATGTGTGTGAGTGACAGAGAGAGAGATAAAGATTGCTTAACCAGTGTCAGCAGTAGCACTTAAGAGGTTTGCATACCTCTCGACCTCTTAGCTCAAGAAACATGGATAAAACTTAAAATAAAGGGGGAACAAAGGCTCAAACATAAGAGACAGATTTTAAATATTGCTCTTATAAAATTAGAAAGTTGCTTGAATACCAAGATTTGTGTTAGCGTGCATTTTCTGAAGGAAATAAACAAACTCAAATGTATGCCATTATTTACTGACTGCAGTCCTTAATGGCTGGCAACCCATCAGACCTCCACTCTACTACCCAGGCATCATTCAACACCATTGAGACATGGCTTAGTGATAACAAACTAATTCTTAATCCTAAGAAAACTAAGCTCCTACTTTTCCTCCCCAAAAACCTCACCAGTCTCAAAAGTACATTTACCATTTTATCAAGCAACAACACCATCATCACAGTTGAACCTAGTACTAAATTGCTAGGTGTCACAATAGATGATCAACTTAAGTTTGATCTACATACTACAAACTGCATCAAAAAAACTCACCAGAAACTTGGACACCTCTTCCGCAACAAGAATTACTTAACCAACACAGCTCGAAAAACTCTCATGCTTTACTACTTCCAACACTCCTATACAGCTGTCACATATTCACAAACCTTAACACCACACTCATTTCTAAACTTGAAACTACCTAGAATAAGGTGGCCAGATTTGCAGCAAACCATACCTACAAGCCTCACCACTGCTTATCACTTAAGCAACTAGACTGGCTTGAATTCCCTCACCTGATCCAATTATATCAACTACAAATCATCCACTCCAACTCTATTTACCCCAGCCCCTCTTCTATCATATCTAAATATTCCCCTGCTAGGACTCTACGCAGCTCAAACCAAGAACTGTTATTTATAAACCCATAACCAAAATCAGATGTCTTCTCTATAACTATAACCCAGCTACATCATGGAACCAACTTCCCTTAGAAATAAAGTCCCTTGACCATAGCAAGAGTTTCAAATTAGCCACAAGAAAATACCTAACAAAAAAATGGTCTTGCCAATGTAGTCATCCACCCTGAAATTACTATCCTTCCACCAAATACTCCCCCTCACTCCAAATATACCTCTAACCTTGTACTCCTACCTCTTCCTTCCTTCGTTACATTCGCTCACAGTACCCTCCCACTACTACCTTTCCTCTCTGTCTATCCTATCTGTACTCAGTCTGACTGCTCCTAAATAACTAACTGTAACAAGTCTGTTTAATAGGTCACCTCTACTTTATTTCCTTTATATCTTCATCTAACGTTTGTATATACGCTTTCTAAACCCTAAAACAACTAGGTACTATTAATTTAAAATGATGTTGTAACAAGTTTCAGAATCTTTTGCTGACTGGGAAGTATTTTGTACTAGTCATTTAAAATGATATTGTAACAAGTTTCATAATCTTTTGTTGACTGTAAATTATTTTTGTAAAATTCTTTGCTCTGAAGAGCTTTTCTCCCCAGATCTCTGCTGAAAATAAAGCTCAGTCAGACTAACCCGGTTAACAAATGTAAAATAAATAAATAAATAAAATTTTAGGAGTAAGGAACCAAAAAATGAAGTAAATGTCTGGATATTGTTTTAAAAATGTGATATTTTGGATGTGAAATACTTTCTCCAACACCATTTACATATACTACTACAAGTTTTAAACATTAGGCAGAGCAGCTATTTTACATCAAATATATAAAATTAAATAGTAATAAAAAAAGTAACTAAAACACAACAATATTACAGACAATCCATTCTCTAAGTGCAATAATGCCCTCTAGAGTGTGTGTTACTGTGTAAATAATGCCCTTTGAGGGGTGTAGAGGCCCCTTAGCCTACAGTGCCGAGCCTCATAACACTGTTGGGTTGGTGTTATTTACATGTTAATGCACAGCCTGTTCAGCATTATTGATTGCTTAACACCTATCATGCCTTTAGGACCTTAGGTAACTGTGGGATAGTATTTGTCCAAAACACCATCACCTCATGTCAAATTACTCTTGACCCTAAACTGTAGCTTCTGAAGATCCAAATAATTCGTAACAAATCCAACTATTACTTTATTGCTAACTACAGATCCTCATCAATGTCTCCCAATGATCATGAACATTACTTAACATTAAGGGGTTAAATATCAAACAAAATACCTTCTTTCTAGGGAACTTTATTTAAGCACTGATTGGCACACTTGAATCTCTAAAATGGATGTGTGCAGTGTTCCTGATACTTAGTTAATAACAATGCAGTGGAGAACATTGTAAAACTTCTTACTAGAGGCTCTAAAATCCTTGACCTAGTTCTTACCAACCTAGCCTCTGCCAGTACCCCACTATGCCTGTCCTCACCCCTGGTTAAATGTGCCCACAAATCAATTACCTTCTTTGTCAGGCTTAATGATACCACCCAACCACCAAATTAGACCATCATTCAGGACTTCAACATGTAGAAGACTTGTGCAAAATTCCCAACAACCCCACCCACATGGATTGAAAGGACAGCTGTATTCATCTCCAGTTTTCACACACACACACACACACACACACACACACACACACACACACACACACACACACACACACACACACACACACAAAAACAGCTGCATAGAAAAGTCTTTTCCATAGGTTCATAGGTGTGTGCTAGGCTAATGGCCCTGGGGCCTTTACAAGCCTAGCCATAGGATTACCCTGGCATAGTGCCACCTGACCTTAGTTCCCAGTGCTTCTGTCGAGTAAAGCCACTGGAGTTATCCCTGGGGTGAATTTTCTGTTTCCCATCCACTCATCAAGATTTCTCTTGAAGAGGGTCAGCGAGGTGCTCTGCTTGACATGTATGGGAAGTCTGTTCCATAGCATGGGCAGTCTCTGGGTTATGAACCTGTCCCTCCAGTATGTTATGTTAATTATGGTAATGAGATTGAGGTCTCTGGAGTGTGTGGTGTCAAGGGATTGGGATTTCTTTAGATGTAGCATTTCTAACAGAGCTGGGTCAGACATGGCTTTGTAAGTCAAGCAGAGATCGCCTCTAAATAGGCGATATGAGACAGAGAATAGTTGGAGTTTTTGAGTCTGTCCATATAGGACAAGTGTTTAAGGCCTAGGATCCTCTTTGTGAAGTACTTTTGTGGCCTCTCCAGTTGTTGCAGGTGTCTAGTGAGGTACGTGCCAAATGGGGCATTGTACTTGATGATTGGCCTAATGAGGGAAGAGTAGAGGGAGACAATGACCTCTTTCTTCCTGGATGCAAAACCCTTAGTAATGAGATTTGCCACACAGAAGGACTTTCTGACCATAGTGGCAATGTGGTGATCAAAAGAGAGGTTGGTGTCAACCTGTGTTCCCACATCTCTTATAGCGCCTTCTGTGTTCAGTGGACTACCATCAATGTGGTAATTCATGGGAACCGGGTTTTTCCCAAAGGGGATGACAACACATTTTTTGGGCATTGAGCTTAAGGCCGTGGTTCCGACACCCATTGTTGGTCTCAGTGAGGCCATTCTGTAGGATGTTAACATCACTTGGGGAGTTAATAATAGCTCCCAAGTTGCAATTATCTGCAAACTTTGTCAGCCAGAGTCCCTTCTTGTTGGCCTGGACTTCAGAGAAGTAGATACCAAACAGGAGAGGACCCAGGACCAAATCCTGTGGGACTCCACTCATGACTAGTTGGCAGTCTGACTTGGAGTCAGCTATTTTCACACTGTGGGTTCTATATATGAGCCAGTTTGCATCCCACCAAGTGATATAGGGGTTAATGCCAAGCTTAGTGAGTTTTTCTATGATTCCTGAGTGGGGAATGGTATCAAAAGCCTTGGCCAGATCAAGGTAGGTTGTATGAACTACCTTGCCTTCATCCACACCTCTGATGACTTGAGTCACAGAAGTCAAACAAGTTGAGCAGGCATGATTTACCCTTCACAAAGCCAAACTGTGTGGGATCCAGAGTTTGGAGATTCCCTATATCCTTGTTTATTAGGTCCATGATGATGCGTTCCATAGCTTTGCATATCAGTCTCATTAGGCTAATGGGGCGATAGTTCCCAGGGTCTGTAGTCACTCCTCCTTTGTGGAGAGGGATGACTGTAGCAGTGCGCCATTCGGTAGGGACAAAACCTGAGGGGAGGCTGTGATTGAACAGGGCATACAGGTGAGGTGCCAGTTCACTCTGTAGTTCATGTAGAACAAAACCAGGGATATTATGAGGTCCCATAGAAGCTGTATTCTTGGCCTTGGACAGTGTTGTTTTAACCTGTGCAGAAGTAATACTGGGTGCTTGGCAATCTACTGGTATTGTGATTGGTTCTTTGAGGGGGGTAAAGTTGGCACTGAATTTGTCGGCCAGTTTACTGGTAATATCTGTTGACTCAGTATAGGAGGTACCACTGTGCAGTATCTCAGAGCAAATCTGGGTATAGCCATGGAGATTCTTTACATAACTATAGAAGGCCTTGTGGTTGTCTTTACTATCTGCTGCAATTCTGTTTTTATAGCTAGCTTTAGTGGATTTGATGAGGTATCTCAACTTTTTGTTGAGGCTGATAATGGAGTTTTTCTAGTCTTGGGACTTCACCTTATTCCACATCAGTTTCCGCCTTCTGGTGTAGAGTTTGTTTATGGCAGGGGACCACCAGAGTGGCTTCCTTTTTTTGGAGGAGAGCATCTTGGTTCTGTTGGGAATGGCGAGATCCATGCATTTGTGCACGTGTTCATGCAGTGCATTGATGTATCATTCTGTAGTCATGCAACTATTCTCCATTTGCTTGGGTGCCATGAAGTTAGCCACCTCTGTTTTTAGGAGCCCAAAGTTAGCTTTGGAGAAGTTTTTCATGGTGCTTTCCTTTGTGGGGTGATAGGAGGGATGTGGATTTTCAAGGTGATTAGTTTGTGGTTGGATCTAACCAGGGAGGAGCTGACTATTGGTGTAGAGCAACGGTTGCCTATATTAGTAATGACCAGGTCAAGGATGTTGCTACTTCTAGTAGGGATAAGAATGAGCTGGTCCAAGGCATTCGAATTAATGAACTGCAGGAAACGTCGGGCAAGTGTATTGGTACATGAGTAGTTTACCCAGTTAATGGAGAGGTAGTTGAAGTCACCTAGTAAGAGTATTAGGTTGGACCCTAATATTCTCAAGGATGCTTAGGCACATGGAGTGCGAGTCTTGGGACATGGTTGGGGACCTATAGCAGGCTACAACCTGAATTGCTGTCTTACCCAATGTTAGCTGCACCTGAAGTATCTCTGATGCGTTATGTTGGGCTACCAGTCTGGAGGTGTGCAGATCCTTTATAAATATGGAAACACCACCGCCTTTGGAGTTTTGGTCCAAGTTTTGGGGCTGAAAGGTGTGGAATGAGATATAGCCTGGTAGCGCAGGGGTGCATTCTGCTGCCTTGAACAAGGTCTCTGTTACAGCACATATGTCGATGTTCTCCATTTTAAGGAGTGCTTCAAGTGAGTGCATTTTAAGATTTAGACTTCTAGCATTGAGCAGCATGATCCTCAGATTGCATTTGTTTGTAGCTGTTACAGTGGTAATTTGGTCTTTGGAGCACTGCCTAAAAAAGGCACTGTAGGGGTGGCAAGAGCCTTGGCCAGTATCCGGAAGCCCAGAGGTGAGATGCAGGCCATCACTGGCAAAGCATCGAGGTCTGTCAATCATGTCATCCCAGGCAGACAGATACTGGATTCCCTTAGAATGACACCAGAAACTTAGCCAGTTGTTGAAATCAATCATTTTCTGTTTGTACTGTGGTATCATTCTGGGTGATGGCAGGATGCTGCTCAGGGCTAATGTCATACCCGCCTGGGCTACATAATCCGAGAGCTCCTCCATGTCTCTTATCATGTAGTCCAGGGAGGTATGTCTCAGGTCATTTACACCCATATGTACAATTGCAGAGTCATATTTGTACCTGTTGTTCAGGGACCTGAGTGCATGCGTTATGTGGTGGATCCTGGTGCATGACAGGCAGCTGACTGTTACTTTCTCCTTATTCATCAGTGTGCCTCACTATCGAGTCACCTATGACTAGTGTGTTGGGCATGCTGTTTTGCCTTGGGGCTTTGGCTGAGTGGTACACTGTTTAGGGGAGTTATGTGTCTTGTGATTAGTGTTGTGTTGTGGTGGTCGAGTGCGTTTCTGCCTTGGATGTCTCTGCTGCTTGGGTAGATTTTTATTGAGAGCCTCTGCGAAGGTGGGTGTGTGGTTTGTGTTTTTTATGTGAAGGCAGTGCTGGTGTGTGTTCTGGAGGGCTATGTGTTCCATGTGGTGTGGTACACGTGTTGACCTTCTCCTCTTGACCAGCTATTCCGGTCTTGGCTGGAGAGTGCATGGCTTCCAGTTTAGATATACAAGTGCATCTCTCGCAAGTCTGAGTGTTGGAAGGTAAGAGGAAAGAGTTGTCTGTGTACATGAGGCAGTTGCTACATTGCCTCAGGATGCCCAAGTTGACCAGGTTAATAGGAGAAAGCACAGGGAACTGACCTTTATACATGCCTGGAGGGGTGGACATTGATAACAAGTACTAGATCTGTTTCCTTGTAGAACGTTTAGTGGTGGTAGCACTTTTGCTTGCTACAATAATTGCTACAGGAAGTCTGGTAAAGTGCTAGACTGATAAGCTAGTATAAGTGCAGGAGAAGAGAGAGGAGAGAACTAGTAGATCTACAGAAATAATTGAAGAGCAGACTCTGGCACCACTCAGAAACTTACAAACAGTCCCGGATAAAGCAAGTCTGTACCTGGACTAAACTAGTTACAGGAAAGGTGGGAAACCAGAGCAAACGTGGGCTTTTAAACCAGAAAGTTGAGAGAGATGGAAAAACTGTCCAAATGGCCAATAAACTATAATTTCTGGGCCACGAACCACTCCTCTTGTGGTAGATAGGCTGCCTAGTGCTTACCACTCCCACTGATAAGCTAGAAGGCTTCACACCAACACAGAAAGGCTTGGGGAGCTCAAAAGCTTACAAACAGTCTTGGACACAGCAAATCTGTATCTGGACTAGGCTAGTTACAGGAAAGGGGGGGAAACAAGCGCAAACACAGGCTTTTAAACCAGGAAGTTGAAAGAGATGGAAGAAACTGCCCAAAAGGCCAATAAGCCACAATATCTGGGTCAGAAACCACTCCTATTGTGGTAGATAGACTACCTAGTGCTTACCACTCCCACTGATGAGGTAGAAGGCTTCCCTCTAACACAGAAAGGCTTGGGGGCTCAGAAGCTTACAAACAGTCCTGGATACAGCAAATCTGTATCTGGACTAGACTAGTTACAGGAAAGGAGGGAAACAAGTGCAAATGCGGGCTTTTAAATCAGAAAGTTGAGAGAGATAGAAAAACTGCCCAAATGGCCAATAAATACAATTTCTGGGCCAGAAACAACTCCTTATGTGGTAGATAGGTTGCCTAGTGGTTACCACTCCCACTGATAAGCTAGAAGGCTTCCCTCCTACACAAAAAGGCTTGGGGGGCTCAGGAGCTTACAAACAGTCCTGGATACAGCAAATCTGTATCTGGACTAGACTAGTTACCGGAAAGGGGGGGACAAGTTCAAATACGGGCTTTTAAATAAGATCTGCACTATATTTAGGAATAAACCTGTTTGGTGAAACTGTCATATTAAACTATATAATAAAATAAATTAATGAAAAGTAAAAAATACCTCCAACTTCAAGACCACACTGAAACTTGCAAACAAGGAACTGAAAAGCATATATCAGCCAACTTTCTGCTCAGCTCTGTCATCCCTCATCTCCCATTATTTCCCCTACAAGACAACTCCATAGCTCAACTCAGGACCTACTAAATGTTTATAAACCCAAATCTAACAATGAGCACAATCTATATAGCTACCACCCCTCTATTTCATGAAACAAACTCCCACTAGAAATAAAGTCCCTTACCTACCCCAAACAATTTAAGTCAGCCACTAAAGACTACTTTAAAAAACACTGGACCTGCTGCTGTTTGCACGCTCCCTGACCATATACAATCTACACAGTACTGTCTGTGCTGCGGTAGCATTGTCACCTCACAGTAAGACGTTGTCCTGTTCGATTCTCAGCTAAAGTGTCTTCTGTGTGGAGACATGCATGAATGGGCGTACCTTTGTTGAAGGTTGTATGTCGGGGCTGGCAACTCGGTACGTAAAAATCTACTGCCAATCATTAGCAGACTGGAGTTCCACTGTGGCGACCCCTAACCGGGAAAAGCCAAAAGATACAACAGCAACAGTACTGTCTGTGAAACACATAATACAATACCATAAACAACTTACAACCTATGCTTTCTATGAAACTTCCTTAGCTTCTGTAATACACCACTACTGCTCTTTAGATTAGCAAACTCTTTTGCAATCAACAACTTTACTTCCTAAGCTTTTAATGTTATCATCCTATTGTTAGTCTTGTGCAATCATGTAACTACTGTAAGATATCTGTAATGTAACTAAATACTTTGTTATTTAAATGTCTTGTATGTTAATGTGTGTATAATTTGGAGCTTTTCTCCCCGGGCCTGTGCTCAGTCAGACACTCCTGGTCAATAAATGTAAAATAAATAAATAAAATATGTACTATCCCTATGTCTACCTACACACACACAGTGGCTGTGGTCCCCCTCTGACCCCTCACCTACATCTGGCTGTGGTGACCTTGCCAGTGTTGGTGGGATGTGTGCCTTTTCCCCTTGGTGATCTTGCTGCAGCTGTTTTCTTAGGATAATATTATGAAGGATAGCACAGACAGTGAAAATTTTGACACAAGTACGGGGATTGTACTGCAGGGCTTCCCCGATGTATCTAGGCATGGCAACCTCTCCAAGCCCTAACTCTCACCCACTGACATGGTTCTAAACGTTTGTTCCCTAAAGAACCACAGTTTGTTTCAGTTCATTCAATGAATTCACCTCAAGTCATTGTCATCTCTGACTCAGCAACATTCATTAGTGTCAAGATTTGTGAATCTGACACTCCATCTGGATGTGGATTTAGAGCTGCATATTCTCCTGTTCCTCTGAGTACTTGGATATCTCTCATAACTTCTCTTACTATTCTTCATCTGTTATTGCATATTCCTTCCAGACAGCTTTGCACTGGGATGCTGGGAATGGGAAAGCCAGTTATAAAAAATAGGGAATTTACCCTACTACCTGATCCAGTTTCCCATAGTATAAATGCCACTGCAGGATTCCCATGAAAGGAAGATGTTGACCTTGTGGGGCTAACTAGATTCATAGGTTCAAAGGTGTTTACTAAGCTAATGACCACAAGGACCTTTTTAAGCCTAGCCATGCATCCCAAATCTCTGACAAGTTCTGGTACCCTTGTTAAGCATAAGAAGTGGTTTAGGAGATGAAGCATTTACAAGCAGGGGGCCTGGGAGATGTACCATTTACAGGTTGTCTGTCTATTGGAGACATAAGTGCTAATCAAGGGATGAATTTCCTGTTCCCCATCCAATTCTCCAAGTTACACTTGAATTGGGTTAGGGAGGAAATCTGCTTCACATGGATGAGGAGCCTGTTTCAGAGAAGGGGCCATCTCTGGGATCCAGACCTGTCTCTCCAGCAGGTCCAATTTATATCACAGGCGAAGTTTAAGTCTTTAGAATGGGTGATTCTGGTGCTGTTTGTTTTGGGGATATGCAGGAGGTCCATCAGAGTCAGGTGTGACAATGCCAGGCATAGCATTCCATGTGAACAAAGTGTAAATAAATAAATACAATGGACACAACTGCATTACTCATTCTCAAGCAAAAAAAAAAAGTAATAATAAAATAATCACAGGGAATTAAGCGAACAATTATTAAAGCTGAAATTAAACACTTTTCTGCATGATCTTTTTTATGCATTGTGCACATGAAAATGGAAATTATTCTGAACATAATATTTGAATCAGGAAAAAGTCCACAGAACACCAACGAAAGAAAATAGCAGTGAGCTGAACCTCCAAACACTCTTCTAGTGTGCCAAACCAAAATTCAAACCACTTTAATAACGCACAAAAAAATAAATGTTAGCGCTTTCATTTAAGACAATGTTAAACTTCTTCAGACATCATGTGTGAATTACATCACTTCCCTAAATAATGACAACTTTCATCTTATTGGATATGTAATTAAGTTCAATTAAAAATACCACAATACCTAACCACAAAAAATATATACATATATGTTGTATGGAAATAAAAATAAAAACTTTCTTATTCTCAGTTAATTTTCTTCCTTTCCAAAGTTTTTAAGTTTAAAACTGGAACAACTGAAGTCCATTCTTTAATACCTGGCCAACTGTCGGTCTGTAACTTAACTTGCCATTTTAACTCTTAACTCCAGTTGAAACCCCCATGCTTTCTTATAATCTATTAAAACATGATCTATAGCCATAAAAGAAAATTGATGGCCAACATGGTCTTTGGTATGCCTAGCCAAAGCATTATTTGAATTATTTTTTTCTTATGGCGTATTCATGTTCATAAACTTTCTGGCAGAATCACCTCACAGTTTTGCTGATGTAAAAAGCTGTACATGAATCGCAAACTGAAATATGTACCATTGCTTTGGAATTGCAATTGTATTTTCCTCTAGCTGATGGGTAATGTTCCTCACCTTGAAACAATCCTGTTTTTATTTTATGACACCAATTGCATGATCCACATCTAGACATACCATACCTATCATTTGTGATCTGCTTGTTCAACGTGTCTAAGTAGGTCTTTAAAATTCTTTCCTCTATGATATACAATTGTAGGTTGCTCTCCTACATGTTCCCTAATGTAGGGATCATCTAGCAGGATAGGCCAATTTTTCTCAAAAATATACATTAAACTTCTAAAATCTACACTATAAGTAGTGATCAATGCTTTTGAAAACTCTAAGTTCCCATTTGTATATGTGTGATCATCTTGTGTAACTTGCGAAGTTACAATATCCACTCTTAACGTGTCCTGACTGATGTGGTTTGTCACCTCAAGGGATCTGTGTGAACTATCTAAAATAGGCTTAAAATGGCCACTTTCTCTCTTGTTAATAACCTCCTAAATTAGTTCATCAATTAAATGTTTAGGATACGCTCTCTTAACAACCATGGCATGTAAAGTACTACATTCAAGCAGGAAATCTTCCTGCCTAGTGACCATATGGGTAGCGCTCACTAGCTGACCTTTGACAACAGATCTTTTCTGGTGCTCTGGATGTGAGCTGCTATAATGTAAGAAACAGTTGGAATAAGTTTCTTTCCTGTATATAGCAGCTCTATATCTTTCTCTAGCCTCATCTTTGGATAGATGAACATCTAAATAATCAATACAGATAAGACTAACTTTCCATATGAAACGCAGAAAAGTGGTCGTGCCATTAATATATTCATAAAATGTTTCTAAGGATTCCAGTGAACCTCTCCAAATTATACTTGCATCATCTTGGTATCTAAAATATGATCTGATGGAGTTATTATAATTGGTGTTAAACACAAAATGCCTCTCCCAATAGGCCATAACTGTGTTTGCATAAGCTCGTCCACAGGGTGACCCCATTGCTATTCCCTTTTTCTGCAAATAATATTTATTGTCAAAAAAATTGAAGTTATTACCTAGAACAAGCTCTAATAACTCCATGATAACATTAGTTTTATTTTGTGGTATCCTTCATTCCACTAACACTTCATTTACCCATTCCAATCCAATTGCTTGGGAGATCATGGTATATAAGTCACACACGTCAATTGTTATCAAAATGTCGTTCTGATTATACTCAATATCATTCATATATTGTAAAAGGTCCATGAGTCCTTACATATCTGTTTTTCATTTTTAACACATTTTTAAGTTCATAATCCAAATATTTTGCACATGCTGATGTAATGGAATCCCTTCTGTGCACAAGGGGCCACATGGAAGGATTCTGCATGCTTTTGTGGATTTTAGGCATTCAAAAAAAAAAAAACGGAACTCTAGGACTTTTTATATTCAAATAGTTGTATAAACCAACATCTATCCGTCTTTCTAAAAAAAATCACTTAATTGCGTATAAAATCCTTCTATAAGCCCCATTCAGTTCATTAACTGAGATTTCTTCATATGTGTCTGAATTCAAAATTTCATATAAGTTATTCCTGTAAGTATGTGAATCCATAACTACAACCCCTCCTCCCTTATCGGGTTTCATTATTCTAACTTTCTCTGTTTTCAATTGTTTTAAGATATTCTGTTCTTGTTCGCTTACATTTGTAATATTGCCTAAATCCCTTCTGTTTGTGTGCAACTTCTTTAAATCAAGTTCACACAAACTTTCATAGGCAGCTAATCGGGGGTGAAGGGGTGGGTTATATGTGCTACTGATATTAAACCTGTGATTCACATTGTATAAAACATTATTTTGACATAATAAAGCTAAGTTTAACTTTCGCAGATACATTTTCAAATCTATAACAGTGTTAGTAAATTCAAACCGATTGGCAGGTTCAAATGTCATTACTTTGGCTAGTAAATCAGCCAAATTGCTATCAATGTAAACATCAGAAAAATTAAAAACTTTAAAATCTCCTTCACTGTTTAGAACAACAGGACATTCCTTCTGGCTTTCTACTGTCAAATTATTTCCACATTGTTCAGATGTTTCCTTTAATACATTAATGTCATTTGTCAACGAAAAAGATGTTTACAAAAAAGAAAGTGCGTTCATGTCCTCCAATATTTGTTCTTGGGCTTTGTTCCTTGAAACCCCACCTGTTGGTACTGAATATTCTGGCAGTTAACCCTGTTTCTTGTCTTCTCAGACCTTCTTGGTTCCGGATGTTCATCAATATGACCACAAGCAGAACCTTCCTCTCCTTGCATTCTATCCATGGCACCACCATTGTTGGCATCATAATTATGTCTATTATTGTTCCAATAGCTATTTTTAGAGACGGGGGGTTTGGATACACTGTCCCACTGGCATAGTCATTTAAGTCATGCTCAATTTTATTCATTTTACCCAATTTCAACTTATCAATGTGCTGGTCAATACTGTTAAAAATTCGTAGATGCTCATATTTAGACCGTTCATAACGCACATCCTCTCTAATCGCTTTATCCAGCACCATTAGTTCGTTACATAAATTTCTGTTTGATTATATTTAACACTTCAAGTTCAGTTCCAAAACTATCAAACATCTTTAATATGTCTATGTGAAGGGCCGAGTTGTAAACAAGTCGTGTCGGAAAACGCCATAGACCCAAACCTTTGGGTATTATTTTCAAACTAATGCATTCCCTCAGGTAAGCATTTTCGAATTGCAACTTCTTACATTTTGATAATGTCAAATTTGTTAAGCTTACCATCTATCGTGGAGATTGGTTACCTCTGTGCTACAGCAAAAGAAAATGCAGTTCCCAGCCATTCGTCCTGCAAGGGAACTTCTTACCTGACTGCATGGGTACCGCTATTCAAAATAGGTGGATTAGGTGCGCATGCTTCTCTAATAACATTCAGTTCTGCATGAGACTGTGATCCTCCACTTATTGATGTAACCGAACTAGAATCAATGGTGTTAGGTTGACTGCCTGATCCAAAGCAGTGTGCTGTTAAGCTGAAGTCGATTGCAATTGTGTCTCTGAGGCGATTAGGTTCCGGGATGGAATTACCTTCACCCAAAATGCTGATACGTTGGTATAAGAAGTCCATCCTCTCAGTCAGTTGCAAAATAAGACCAGTTAAATTGCCAATACTTTTATTAATCACCTCTCTTTCCATATGAAAGAGCATTTGAGAGGATTCAAGCGCATTGCCCATAGTCATGAAAAACAACTGAATCAGGAAAAAGTCCACAGCACACCAACGAAAGTAAATAGCAGCGAGCTGAACCTCCAAACACTCTTTTAGTGTGCCAATCCAAAATCCAAACTCTGATAAATTCAAACCACTTTAATAACACACAAAAAAATAAAAATGTTAGTGCTTTCATTTAAGACAATGTTAAACTTCTTTAGACCTCATGTGAATTACATCACTTCCTTAAATAATGACAACTTTCATATTA
Source organism: Protopterus annectens (assembly GCF_019279795.1). Lineage (NCBI taxonomy): Eukaryota > Metazoa > Chordata > Ceratodontiformes > Protopteridae > Protopterus > Protopterus annectens. The sequence continues at coordinate 367,022,242 of NC_056749.1, forward strand.
TAGGATATGTAATTAAGTTCAATTAAAAACACCACAATACTTAACAACAAAAAATATATACATATATGTTGTATGAAAATAAAAATGTTCTTATTCTCAGTTAATTTTCTTCCTTTCCAAAGCTTTTAACTGTAAAACTTGAACAACTTGAGTCCGTTCATTAATACCTGGCCAACTGTCTGCCTGTAACTTAACTTGCCATTTTAACTCTTTTTAACTCCAGTTGAACCCTCCCCCATGCTTTCTTATCATCCATTAAAACATGATCTATAGCCATAAAAGAAAATCAATAGCCAATATGGTCTTTGGTGTACCTAGCCAAAGCATTATTTGAATTATTTTTTTTTATGGCGTATTCATGCTCATAAACCCTCTGGCAGAATCGCCTCTCAGTTTTGCCGATGTAAAAAGCTGAATATGAAATGTATACCACTGCTTTGGAATTACAAGGAAAATATAATTGTAATTCCAAAGCAGTGGTATACATTTTAGTTTGCAATTCATGTTCAGCTTTTTACATCGGCAAAAATGAGAGGCGATTCTACCAGAGGGTTTATGAACATGAATATGCCATAAGAAAAAATAATTCAAATAATGCTTTGGCTAGGTATACCAAAGACCATGTTGTCCATCAATTTTCTTTTATAGCTATAGATCATGTTTTAATAGATGATAAGAAAGCATGGGGGGGGGGGGTTCAACTAGAGTTAAAAGAGTTAAAATGGCAAGTTATGTTACAGGCCGACAGTTAAAAGAGTTAAAATGGCAAGTTATGTTACAGGCCGACAGTTGGCCAGCTATTAATGAACGGACTTCAGTTGTTCCAGTTTTAAAGTTAAAAGCTTTGGAAAAGAAGAAAATTAACTGAGAATAAGAAAGTTTTTATTTTTATTTTCATACAACATATATGTATTTATTAACTGTTGCTAGGTATTGTGGTGTTTTTAATTGAACTTAATTGCATATCCAATAAGATGAAAGCTGTCATTATTTAAGGAAGTGATGTAATTCACATGATGTCTAAAGAAGTTTAACATTGTCTTAAATGAAAATGCTAACATTTTAATTTTTTGAGCGTTATTAAAGTGGTTTGAATTTATCCGAATTTGGATTTTGGCTTGGCACACTAGAAAAGTGTTTGGGGGTTCAGGTCACTGCTATTTTCTTTTGTTGAACATAATATTTCACCAGTGGTAGGTTCTAATATCTTTATTTCTTCTCTCTCTAAGGATTTAATTGTATTGCCATCTGTTACTACTTGCAAGAGTTATAACCTTATCTGTTCTGCTGTTGGTTATGCTACAAGCACTATATTTTATCATAGCTCTTCTTCCAAAACATTGAACAAATGGGCCAACTGTGGAACATTTAATAACAACTTTACATAGGATGCTTAGAGCACAGTTAGTTACTGTTTCTTCATACCAATTTCTTCAACCAATACAGATAGACAGATACATAGATAGATGGTCAGATATTTGATTGAGTGACAGATATTTTCAATGTGGAACAACTTTGAACACAGATTTTTTAAAAATCCATGCTTGTTTCATTTATTTATATTTTTATAAAAAGAAATTGTATTTACAAATCTCAGCAGTGCTTTAACATTAAATTATGAATTTAATTTAATCATCTTTATCATAAAGATGTGTTAACATCACATTTGTATTTTTTGTTTACAAAGCTTATCAGAATATGCTTTAAACAAACAAATTACTAACTTGCATGCCAACTAGTATTATCCAAAAGTACTATAGCAAAGTTGAGTGCAAGTGGCAGCAAAGAAAGCTATCAGTAGAAAATGGAACACAAAATATAAGAATGCTTCTCGTTATGAAGTGTGGTTGAGACAGTACAATTGTGTACACTTACCATAAATGTAGATGTTTGAGTGTCTTCACTGTTGCAGTCATGACTGTAGGGGTCTCCCCTGCCAGCAGGCAGTCCTCGGTCGGCCAGAATCCCAAAGTCTGGGTCCGGCGTCGGCTGTTCAGCCATGCTCCCTGACGTCAGAGCACCAGGAGTACAAAGCTGACAGCCGACGCCATGTTCTCCAGTTTTTCTTGCCCCAGACGTCAGGAGTTCCAAAATAAGTAAGGTCCCATACCCTTTGCAAATACACCTCAGAAGAAGGGTGAAAAAAGGAACCACACAAAAGAAAAAATAAGAGGGGACAAAAGGGAGGGAAACCCAGACTGCAACAGTGAAGACACTCGAACATCTACATTTATGGTAAGAGTACACAACTGTACTATGTTCATCATGTTTCAATGTTGCAGTCATGACTGTAGGGTAGAATCTCAAAGCAGAATGAAAGGGAGGTGGTCGTAAAATAGAGGGGGCGGCTATAAGGCCCTGCAAGACTGCAGAAGCAAAGCCTGCCCTAGACTTAGAGTAGAGAGGTAGATTGTAGTGCTTGGAAAAAGTATGCATTGAACTCCAAGTTGCAGCTTCCAAAATGTCTTTGGTAGGAACTCCCCTGAGGAAGGCAGCTGAAGTGGCAGCAGCTCTGGTAGAGTGAGTCCTTATACTCCCTGGGATTTGCTTTCCATGGTGTGAATAGCAAAATCTGATTCCATGAGCAATCCATTTAGAAATGGTCTGTTTTGAAATGGCTTTACCTTGGGAACTTGAAGCATAAGAAACAAACAATTGCTCTGATTTCCTGATGTCCTTGGTTCTGTCCAGGTAAAAACATTGTTGTCTGTGTACATCCAAGGAATGTAAGATCCTTTCCCCTTTATTTTGAGGAGTGGGGAAAAAAGTTGGCAAGTGAATAGTTTGATTTAAAGCCACTTTGGAAACCACCTTAGGCATGAAAGTAGGATTAGTCCTTAAAGACACCCTGTCTTGATGAAAAATAATATAAGGTTCCACAGCCATAAGAGCTTGCAACTCTGAAACTCTCCTGGCAGAGGTCAGAGCTAACAGGATGGCTGTCTTCCAAGATAAAAACTTGATGTCAGATGTGGCAGCAGGCTCAAAAGGATGTAAGGTGAGCTTTTCCAAAACATAGTTGAGATCCCAAGCAGGAATGGGAGGAGATCTAGGGGGCCTTAAGTTCTTAGCTCCTCTGAGAAACTGTCTCATGAGCTGGTGGGAAAAGATTGGAGGGTCTGTATTATAATGAGAAGAAATAGCAGAGGCATGTATCTTTATGGAAGAGAAAGAGAGACCCTTATGTATGAGGTCTGTCAGGTAAAGTAAAATCTGAGGAATGTTAGGAATAAGAGGATCAAAATCCTGAGCCTGCATCCATGAACAAAATCTTTTCCATTTTCCTGCATAAGATTTTCTAGTGCTAGGACGTCTGGCTTCTAAAATGACATCCATAACCTGCTTGGGTAGGAGAGAATGAATCAAAGACCCTGGATTAACCAGGCCGCCAGGCTGAGAGTTTTGACATGGGAGTGTAGAACCTGACCCTGGTGTTGGGACAGAAGGTTCGGAGTCTGTGGTAAAACCCAAGGGGGCTCCAGACAAAGGTTTTTCAGTATTGGGTACCAAAACTGTTGAGGCCAATTTGGGGCCAGCAAGATTATCATCTTGGGCTTGTCCTGTCTGATCTTTAATAATACCCATGGAAGAAGAGGAAGAGGTGGAAAGGCATATCCCGAGAGGTTTCTCCAACTGAATGATAGTGCATCCACTTTCCAAGCTTGTTCATGGAAAGTCCTGGTGCAAAAAATCTGTAGTTGATGATTGAGGTAGGATGCAAAGAGGTCTATGTGAGGACATCCCCAGACTGCTGTAATCATCTTGAATATTTCGGTGTCCAGCATCCATTCGTGTGGGTCCGAAAGGTTTCTGCTCAGACTGTCTCTGCCAGGAAGTTTTGCTTCCCTGGTAGAAACTGTGCTTGAAGGTCCAGATTGCAAGCTAGAGCTGTGTTCCAAAGATCCATGGCTAGTCTGCAAAGGGGATAGGAATGAGATCCCCCTTGCTTGTTTATGTACCACATAACTGTGGTGTTGTCTGTCCGTATCAGTAGTTGTCCTGGTTGTAGAAGATTCCTGAAGGCCAATAGAGCTTTCTGAATGGCTAACATTTCCTTTAAATTGATATGCAGGTGCTTCTGATCCTTTGTCCAAAGGCTCTGCAGACAGTTGCCCTGAAAATGGGCTCCCCATGCATAATCTGAGGCGCCCGTGGTTAGTATCTGAGTGGCAGGAGGCAGACAGAAGGGTTTTCCTTTGTTTAGAGTACATGCCTTGGACCACCAAAGGAATTCCTTTTGAAGACAAGGCAGGACGGAGATCAGTATGTCTAAACTGTGGCAATAGTGAGACCATACACTTTTTAGGTACCACTGTATTTTCCTCATATGTAGTCTTGCATATGGTACGAGAAGGATGCAGGAGACCATGTAACCCAAAGCCTGCAGGAATCTCCTTGCAGATAGCTGAGTTAAAGTTGCCAAGGTTTTGAAAGTTGAAGCCAGCTGTAATTGTTTTTCATATGTCAGAAATGCCATCTGCGTTGATGTGTTTAGAGAAGCGCCCAGAAAAATTATCTGTTGTGAGGGTGTCAAATTTGACTTTTTTATGTTTACAGTGAATCCCAGAAACTTGAGAAGATTCTGAACAAACTCTAGATGCTGGAGTAAGACATCCTTGCTGTCTGCCTGAATAAGACAGTCGTCCAGATAAGGGTAAATCTGAATTCCCTTGAGTCTGCAATAAGCTACTACTGGAGCTAGGCATTTGATGAAGACTCTGGGCACAGTAGACAATCCAAAGGGTAGCACAGAGAATTGATAGTGCCTCGATCCGGCCTTGAACCTGAGGTATTTTCTGCGTTCCCGTCTGATGGGAATGTGTAAATATGCCTCCTTTAAATCCAAAGTTACCATCCATGCATTTTTGGTCAGCATTGGAAGTAGCTGCTGTAGAGTAAGCATCTTGAATTTTGGTATCTCTAGAAAAGTGTTCAAGACTGACAGATCCAGAATGGGTCTCCATGAATTTTGCTTCCTGGGGACTAGAAAGAGCCTTGAGTAAAAACCTTGTCCCATCTCTGAAAGTGGAACTAGTTCTATGGCTTTCATAGCCAAGAGAGCTTCCACCTGGTTTAAGGCCTCTGACCATTGATGTTTTGGAAGATCTGGCCATCCGCTTGACCTTGGTAGGGTATGAAAATGGAATTTGTAACCTCTTGAAACCACATCCAGAACCCACTTGTCTTGGGTTATATGAGTCCAATTTAGGTGAAAAAGAGAAAGTTTTCCTCTGAGAGGGGCTTCCAGGCAAGAAGTTCCTGCAGCCCAACAGAGGGAGTCATTGAGTCCGTTTCCTATACGCTTGCGACCTGTCCTCTCCTCCCCTAGGGGTGGAAGCAGTCCACTGTCTTGGTCTATAAGAGGCTTGCATTTGAGGCCTTCCTTGGGAGCGTCTGTATCTACCCCTCTGAGGCCTATCTGAATTGGGAAAGGACCAATTTTTTGTAGGCCAATTCCTACGAAATCTGGGAGGCTGTACTTGTAAGAAATCTTTAACTGTTTGCATGGATTTTGCCTTGTCCTCCATCTTTTTAATTACCTCTTCAGCTTTAGATCCAAACAAAACATTATGCTGAACAGGAGCATCCAATAATTTAGCTTTTACTTGATCTGGCAAATTTTGTTCCTTTAACCATGCATGCCTTCTAATTACTGTGCCAGAGGCAGCAGCCCTACAAGAAGCCTCAAAGGCATCAAATCCACAGTGTAAACCATGCTTCCCAACTTGTTCAGTGGCATGCTTTAAGTCATGTAGTTCCTTATCATCTGCACAGGCGGAAATGGAAGTTAGCTTTTGTTTTAAAACAAACAGGAGAAATTGCTGGTATTTCAGCATATGAAACTGACAGTTTAAAGCCCTAATAGATAAAGTAGCAGAAGTGTACACTTTTTTGCCCCATCTGGAATCCTTCTCAGTGGGAATGGGGTTTTTAGCAGAAGCGGCCTTAACACCCTTAGACCCTGAGAAATGGTTTCAGGGTCAGCAGTAGGGTTCTTGTATAAGAACTGGTGGAAATAAGGAACCCTATAGTATCTGTCTGGCTTAACAGGAGCTGGAGGAAAAGAGTCAGGAGTTAAGTTAGCCTCCGAAAAAGCATCATCCACAATATCCAAAATAGGAGGAATAGCCAGGGGTCTATGTTGGGGAAGAAGAAGAAAATCCCTTAGTCTTTTCTTAGATTCCGAATACTCCTGTCCTTCCCAGTGGAAATGTTCCCTCATTTCATGCAAAGTTTCCCCAAAAGAGAAATCCTCAGGGGGAGAAGCTGAAGGAATGGATTCCTCAGCATCAGAATCCTCATAAGGAGGGAAAGAATATTCCTGGTCAGAAGAAGAAACTGAAGAAACAGAAGCCTGATCAGAGGAGTCATAATAAACTTCCTGCCTTGGCCTTTTATCTGGAGGGGGATGTGAACCCCTAATCATAGTAAGTAAGTCCTCCGCCATCTTAAGTAACTGTTTCTGAGACTTGGGAGCCAGATCAGAAGAGGCCTGGGCTGCAGTCTTTGATTTGGAAGGAGTCTTTGCCTTTGTCTTTGGCTTTGCCTTTATTAGAAGCTGAGTAGGCCTGAAAACCCCTTCGGAAGCCGGTACCTGCACAGCGGCTCCGAACCCATCCGAAGGAGCATTGTCCAAAGGTCCTGCAACAGAAATATTCAAAGGCCTATTTGGCTCCTCGTGGGAGTCCGTTTCGGCTATCGGTTCCGAAATGGCTGACGACAGGGGCTGCAAAAGCGCCTCACTGACGACGGCCGAACCTGAAGCTGGATCTGCTTGTGCGATATCGTCTGATTTGGACCTCGGAGGCCTGTCTTTGTCCTTGCGTCGTTTGTGAACTCCGGTAGCCGGAACCGTATCCGATGACATTTTGTAATTAAAACGCCTACTGAAGTAATGAAATGCAAAATCGTACCTTCGTTTAATAGTACGTTGATTGAATCTAGCACAAAACCGACAACTAGCTACGTCGTGGTCAGGGCCTAAGCAAGGAATACAGTAAGAATGAAAATCCTTATGAGGCATTTGCTTCCCACATGAAATACAATTATTAACTTTTTCTGACATCAGACTGGAGCAAGAAAAAAGTTTCCCCAATGGGGTATTTAGCTTTGAGTAGAAGAAGAAAGTCTTCGGACTGAAGTTTGTTTAGAAAAAATTGTCAGGAGTCAGCCGACCGGCACTTGCGAACTGCTATCACCGCACGGCAAGAAAGACTGGAGAACATGGCATCGGCTGTCAGCTTTGTACTCCTGGCGCTCTGACGTCAGGGAGCATGGCTGAACAGCCGACGCCGGACCCAGACTTTGGGATTCTGGCCGACCGAGGACTGCCTGCCGGCAGGGGAGAACCCTACAGTCATGACTGCAACAGTCAAACACGATGAACATCTATACATTTCATTCCAACATATGAGTGAGATAGAAAACGTTTATGTCATATACCTGTTGTAACAGAATATTGTCACCTATAACCTATAGAGAAATAGAAGTGGAACTGCAAGAAAATACCTAAACTACTTGCATCAATCTGTGGTATTAGAGAGAGAGACACAGATGGAACTTTTAGCTGATAAAAAAAGCGTAGCTTTACAGTAAAGAAAACTAGACTGATTTACTTAAAGCCTGGTTGCTGGTATCTCTCATTTTATCACAGCAATGATGACAGATGTGATGAGGGGCACAAGCATTTTTGATATGGAGTGAGGTAATTACCAAAAACAGGGTAGCAGGCAAGCCTCTTCTAAGTTACTGTGGCCTTAGTTAGTGATACGAGAGCAGCAGTAGTGACAAGATCAGTGTGTAGCCAGCTGCTTCAGCTCTTTCCTCAATATTCAAGCAAGCATGGTGAAAAGGTATTTTTTTTGACAAGGAAGAGCTGTTTCCTGGAAAAGTAAGAGCTTCTCAAACACGGATTGCATCCATTCACTGTCCAAAAATAAGACAGCGACAGGCCTTATGTCTGTCACCATTGTCATAAATAAAGGGAAAGATGCTAACATTAGTTTCAGGAACCAAGAGATCAACAGTAGGAAGCTGGACATCAGATGAAATTTAAAGCAGTGTACAACAGAAAATGGTACTTTCCTGAACTTGAGTGCTTGTAGCTGAGTGCCCGCTCGCTGTCCCCATTCCCACACCTTGTCATTTTGTGGACTTTCTAAAGAGAATACCCTGGGCAGATAATATCCCATTCTTGGCAGGTAGCCTGTGCTTTAATTATTGGGACTGTTACAGAAGTACTTACGCACTGTCTGAACTGTCTTGCTTCCAAAAAGTCTATGCATCTATGTATTTGACTTAAAATAACTGGACTTTGTAAAGAGTCAAGTGACATCAATTTAGCGTTGAGAGAGAGAAGGGATTTCTGCTGCAGTCTGTGCCAAAAACACCTCTCTTACCATTGTTAAATATTAGATAATAGCGGGCCTGCAATTTAGAAATAATCAGCACTTGCTTGGAAACAACCACAGAGGAAGCTGATGTATTTGAAGTAGGTTTCTGTCACACATTTCTTTTACATTTTAAATGTAAGTTAAGTCTACCTAATTGTTGCTTTCTGTTTCTTTAAGGCTGGTAGATTTTTGTCAATGCGAGATTAAAAATCTGTTTGATTCCTTCAGGTGGTGGACCAGAAATGGAGCATTTGTTTTAATTGTGTTGAATAGTTCGGTATGTCTTTACCGTAATTCATTCTGTGAAATAGATGTGCATGTGCACACAATGAGCATAGTTTGGAACAAAGCTGATTTAGTGTTTGTTCAACCAGGAGAATACTTTGTAGTAAGAATGCGACTTCCATTAAATCAGCTTCATTCTGAACTCTACTCATGTGAGTGCATACCCATCTATTTCACAGAATGAATTACAGTAAAGATGGTATTCGAATGCCATTATTTTAATACTATTCGAATGCCGTCTTTACTGTAATTGATTCTGTGCCATAGATGTGCATGCACTCACAATGCATATAGTTCAGAACAAAAATGATTAAGTGTTTATTCAACCATGGAAATAAAAACAGCCCTGAAAATGTCAGAAATGTAGCTGGGAAAGAAGGGGTATGCAAAGAATGTGATGTCATCTTGGTGGGAGGTACTCTCTTTGCAAAACTGAGAGCGGGACACACTTAAGAAAACACAAGAAATAAGCAGAAAGTAACAGTCTGCATTAATGTAGAAAATAAATCTCTTCATTTGTATTATAAAAACATGTCTGAAAGCCAAATCTTTGGCACCCTCCCTTTAAATTTTATACTTTTAATGGCTGAAAGGCAATATATAACTCAGACAAATAAAATAGAGACTTACAAGACTTTTTAATAAGACAATCAAAACAATGTTAAAGCTGTGTACCAGGCAGCTAATTCATAAATTAAACACTACAGTAAATACATGTTAATAAAACAATTGTCAACTTTTTTCTTAATAATTTTGATATCTACTATAATTTTGTACTCATTTTAGCTATATGGTTGTATTTAAAAAAATGAGGAAACACTGTTAAGTCATGCCAGGAGACTGTAAACTATAAAATCATAGGACAAAGAAAGAACTACCTCAAATAATTCTTTAGTGTTTTTGTTTGTTTTGTTACAGAATGTCATCAGAACAACTCCATACCACTCACCTAATATACACACCCATATCATATCAAAATCTTTTACATAGGGGTTTAGCCAAGTTTTGGTTAGGACTACAATGTCTGGTGAGTATAGGGTGAGAGTTGAGTGAAATTCATGAATTTTGTTCAGGATGCTTCTCAGATTCATATTTAATAATAGAAGATCAGAGCTCTTGTATGTCAGATTACTGATGCTGTGAGGTGTTGCGTTGTGTGGGGTAAGGGCAGGGGGTATTTTAGGACCTGGGTTGGGATGTATGCCCCCACATAGTTTGAGGTAACTGGCTTTTCTCAGAAATAGGTGTAATATTTTGAGTAGAAGTCTGGTGGATTTATGGTATGTGTGTACCAGAAATATAAGTGTATCTTAAGAGTCTAGAGTTCTATGTGTGAACTAGTATAGAGGTGAGGTGAAATTTATATGCTTATTAAGCTAGAATTAAGTGGAGTAATGAATGCGTTAGTGGATGAATAGATGTTTGTGATAAGATGTGGTGTGATAGGTTAATAGAAGTAAGCGAAGGAGGGATATATGCTGAAGTAGAATATTTGCTGAGAGTAGATAGTGACTGGCTGTGCTTAAAGGTGTTTGTATAGGTTAAATATTTAGAGGGCTGGATTAGTGGTTAAGTGTAAATGCAGAGATAGTGGGGGTGGGTGGAATTTAGGGGTAGGGTAGGGGAGCAGACTGAACCCGAGCAGAGACAGGGAGAATGGAGTGGGTTGGACCTGATATGCAGGCTGTCTTCAGGAACAAAACCTATCTGCGAGTACTGACAACTTTACACTTGTGTGCACCCAGTTGTTCCTTATAGAGGTTAGGCTGCTGGATACAGTTTGAACACAATTGCACTACTCGGTGTTGGACCTTGTTTTCTTTTTTTTTTCCAAATCATTTTCTGAGACGAACACTTTGCAAGAGAAATTCAGTTACACTATGGCCTAGGGATAGAAATGGGGTGTGTGTGTGCATTTTGGTGATGTGTGAGGGGGTCCATTCCTGGTGAGAACAAGTAGATTAATTGTTACTAAGATGGAGAAACATACATAGGCACACCTAGAAAGTTAATTTTTTTAAACACCACTGGGTTCACAGGGAGTAAATGATATCTTAGTTGTGGTGACAGCGTGACCACATGTACTTTTCTTTGGGTTTAATAGAGTTTGCAAGACCTGGAGGGTGAGGAGCAGGGCTTCTAAACTTAGAAAGGTGTAGTGTGAAAAAGAGGAAAGTGGTTAGGCAAGAATACAAAAAAACAAGTGATATAATAGGTGCCAGCTATCCTGGGTGGGTACTAAGAGAGTAGAAGGAAGAAGAGAGAAAAGTGTAGACGTAGAGAGGAGCAGATGAAATGAGGTAGTGCAGAGTAGGAGGTCAACAACAACATGAGTATTAACAGTTTTACTGAATTACAAAAATAGTACAGTTATAATAATGTTGTATAAATAGTCATAATAGCACACAAATCAGCAAAGGTAAACCCTGTAACGTAAATTCAATCTGTATAGCGTAGCATCACATATACTAGCAGAAATATACACTTTCCTCAAAAACATAAGACTGTTCTACTATAGAGAGGGGAAAAAAACTCTGAAACAGAGCAGCAGCAAATGAGACAAATTAGCCCTTCTCCAGTTAGAGTGTCTTTGAAACAAATAATTCTTTGTGTGTTACCACAGGACATGTGACCTGAGTTTGATATTATTTTATCTGAACAGGTAGATTTTTCAATCAGCAGCCATGCCTCATACTTGCTAGCATCTCAAAAACGTAGAGTCAAATCCTTAAAGTACTATATAATCATTATTACTTATGCCAAAAAAAATCTTCCCACTTATCTGATAGATACATATTGTCTTTCTGCTCATAGTAAAAATGAGTGCATCAAAAACATTTTTGCATCCTTTAATAAGTGTTGCTGGTTGGGTCTTTACTCACTTTTATGAATGTTTCCTAATATACTAACTGCAAATAATTTATATAAATGTGTGACAGGAAACATTTTTCAAGCTTTAATAGCTTCTGAACATACCTCAGATGATGATTAAACCTACTTTAAGAAAAAAATGATTTGAAATAACACATTAATTTTCCATGAACTGCAATGCATTTTATTCCTGTATCTTTTTAATTAGATTCATTTTCACCCACAAGATCAGTTAAATCATTATATTGAGGAAATGAAATATCTATTTTAAAAATAGAAAAATGTTTCAGTCATTGTTCATTTTATTAAACAATGTGGCAACATTTTTGTGAAAAATATGTGTGAGCTCTTAATGTGTAGATTGGAGGAAAAAAATTCAGTTGAACTGTTCATTGATATCAAACCATTTACAATGTATCGTATATGTACAAATGGACGAGGCCTGTTCTGAATCCATTCATCTTAAAGAAATCCATTGCATTATTTTATTACAACAGTGTCTTTAGTGTGCCTCTTTTTTTAAATGAAAGCTATAACGGAACGAGTTGGACCCGATAGGTAGCTGCCTTCAGGAAAAAACTATCTGTGAGTACTGACAACTTTACACTTGTATGCACCCAATTGTTCCTTATAGAGGTTAGGTTGCTGGATACAGTTAGAACATAATTGCGCTACTAGGTGTTGGACCTTGTCTCCCCCCCCCCCCCCAAAATCGTTTTCTGAAAGGGACATTTTGCAAGAGAAATTCAGCTATGCTATGGCCTAGGGATGGAACTGGGGGGGTATGTTATGTTGATGTGTAAGGAGATCCGTTGCTGGTGAGAACAAGTAGAGTAATTGTTACTAAGATGGAGAAACATACATTGGCACAACTAGAAAGTTAATGTTTCTCCAGCACCACTGGGTTTGCATGTAGTCGATGATATTTTATTCATGGTGACAGGTTGACCACATTTACTTTTCTTTGGGTCAAATAGAGTTTACAAGACCTGGAGGGCAAGAAGCAGGATTTCTAAACCTAGAATGGAGTAGTATGAGAAAGGGGAAACAGGTTAAGCAAGAATACAAATAAAGAAAAACAAATATTATAATATAATATGTGACAGCTATCCTGGGAGGGTACTAAGAGACTGGAAGGAAGAAGAGAGAAAAGTGTAAAAGTAGAGAGGAGCAGATAAAATGAGGTAGTGCAGTGTAGGAGGTCAACCACATCACGAGTATTAACAGTTTCACTGAATTACAAAAGTAGTACAGTAATAATAATGTTGTATAAATAGTCATAGTAGCATATAAATCAGCAAAGGTAAACCCTGTAACGTAAGCTCAATCTGTATAGTGTAGCATCACATATACTAGCAGAAATATACGCTTTCCTCAAAAACATGACTGTTCTACTATAGAGAGGAACAAAAATGAAAAAAAAAACCCTCTGATACAGAGCAGCAGCAAGTGAGACAAGCAATAAGAGTTTCTGCAGTTAGTGTCCTTGAAACAGATCATTCTTTGTGCATTACCACAGGACATGTGACCTGGGTTTGTTTAATATTTTGTTATCTGAACAGGTAAATTTTTCAATCTGCAGCCATGGCTCATACTTGCTAGCAACTCATAAAGGTAGAGTCATATCCTTAAAGTACTATATAATCATTATTACTTATGCTGAAAAAATCTTCCCTCTTATCTGATAGATACATATTGTCTTCATTATCATCATCATCAGCCCACCTTTTCCCATTTTTCTACATGGGGTTGGGGTACTGTGTTAGCTGTCGCCAACTCTCTCGATTCAGTGCCACACTCTTGCCTTCCTCAACACTTGTGCCTGGGTGTTGCAAATCTTCTTGCACACAATCCATCCACCTCTTTACTGGATGTCCTCACTTCCTCTTACCTTCTTCCTGTCTGTCCCAAATCTTGCTCACCAGATTGTCTTCTACTTTTCTGCACATTTGTCCAAACCACCATAATCTGTTCTCTGATCTTTTCTGCAATTGGAGCTACTTTGGCTTTGCTCTTATGTCCTCATTTCTTCGTCTGTCCCACAGTGTGCATCCTACCACCCTTTTTAGGCACTTCATTTCCATCACCTCTAGCTTCTTCAACTGTTCTGCCTTTACTGTCCAGGTTTCTGTACCATACAGTAGTACTGGCTGCACCACTGTCTTGTTCATCTTACTTTTCAGCTTCTTTGGCATTCTTCTGTCATAGACTACACCTGATACTCTGTGCCAGTTGGCTGCACCCCCTCTGATTCTAGCTTTGACCTCTTCATTCAGACTTCCCTTCTCCTCTACCACCCCTCCCAGATACTTGAAGCTGTTTACCTGTTCCACTATCTTCCCTTCTATCTCTATTCTCAGCTTCTTCTGATTTCCCCAATTTGCTGCCATTACCACTGTCTTATCTGTGCTTAGTTTCATCCCATGTGCATTCAGTTTTGCATTCCATTCTCCTATCCTTTGCTGAAGTTCTAGCTCAGAGTCTGCCTGTAATGCCACATCTTGTGCATACAGCAACTTTGTTGATCTGCCCCCCTGACCTATTTTCCAATGTAGTCCATCACCAGTATGAACAGCAGTGGGCTCACAGCTGAACCATGGTGTACACCTACTCCCACTGGGAACCCCTCTGTGAGGCTGAACACTGTTCATACTTGAGTCATTGGGTTCTTGTACATAGCCTGCACTAATTCTACCAATGTTTCTAGGACTTCAATCCACCACAGTACTGCACAGATCAGTTTGCTAAGGACCTTGTCATACGCTTTCTCCAAGTCTAGGAATGCCCAGTTGGACTCTCTCCTCATCTCTAGCTTCTTCGCAAGTATCTGTCTCACTGCAAACATTGGACAGTTGTGCTGCATCCTGATCTGAAACTGAACTACTCATCTCCCATCTTACATTCTATTACTCTGTGTATTGGTTTATCAATCATCCTCTCCAGAACCTTCATGCAGTGTGATAGGCATTTGATGCAACTGTACTGCCCACAGTTATGGATGTCTTCTTTGTTCTTGTACACTGTCATGAGTTTGCTTATTCTACAGTCATTTGGGATACTCCTTCCTCTCCACACTGCTATGGGTACCCTCAGGAGCCATTTCTCTCCTATCTCACCTAGCATCTTTATCATATTTGCTGTGACCTCATCTGAGCCTGTTGCTTTACCTGACTTCATTTTCCTTAGTGCTGTTCTTACTTCTTCTAGGGTGGGCTCCTCTTCTTCTCTCATTGTAGGCTGTTTCTGGGGCAGTACAGCTTCTGTGGAGTTTTCTTCATTCAGAAGCTGCTGGAAGTACTCTTTCCATCTGCGTTTGATGTCCTGTAGACTGATGAGCAGGTTGTTGCTGGTATCCCTTATGAAGGGTGTCTGACTATCTTCTTTATCTTTCTGTCTTTGCCTTGCAACCTGATATAGTTTCTTGGTGCCACTTACTGAGTCACTTTCTAAAAGTTGGTAGAGTGCTACGATGCCCTATTCTTTGCTATTGCATCTTCTTTCTTAGCTTCTTTGTTAGCCAACCAGTAGTTCTTCCTAGCCTGGTCAATTTTTTCTGTCTCCTACTTCTTCCTGCACTCCTTTCTTTTGATGACATCCTGGACTTCTGCATTCCACCACCAGCTTTCCTTAGGGTCTATAGATGATCTAACTTTCAAAGGTTCGACTGTCATATGGTCGACATCATATGATCGAATTTTTGAAAGTTCAAATGTTTTAATGGAGATCTTCGTACAGTGCAGAATGGGAAGATTTCCCTTTTCTGCACTGTAGTGTGATCTTGGAGTTGGTATATTTAAAGAGTGGGGGGTGTGGGGGGTGCAGGGTGGCTTGCCTCCCTGCTTAAAACATTCAAGTAGGTTATTTGTCTAGTTTATTTTTTATTAGATTTTCAAACTTTTAAAAGTTTGATCATATGGTGTCACCCATATGACAGTTGAACTTTTGAAAGTTCGATTATCTAATATAGACCCTTTCCTTATGTACCTTATTTCCATACCTGGCTTGGCCACATATCTTTTCTGTAGTGCTAACACATGCTGTTTTCAGGTGCTGCCATTCTTGTTCAACTCCACCTATTTCCTCCTCTTCTTGGAGTGCTAGAGCCCTGAGTAATTCCTTGTATTGGTGTACTTTCTCTCCAGTCAACTTCCAGGTCTTCAGCCTGGTCTCTGTTGACCCTAGAGCCTTCTCTGACCACTGGTTGCAGCTGATTGTGGCAACTAGTGGTTTATGCTGTGTGCTGACTGTTTCAGCCGGGATGACTTTGCAATCATGGATTCTACCCCAGTGCCTTTTCCTAACTAGGAGGAAGTCTATTTGCGTTGCATGTTGGCTACTCTTTTATGTGATCTTGTGACTGTCTCTCTTTCTGAACCATGTGTTGACTACTATCAAGCAATTTGCCAGAAAGTAGTCTAGAATGGCTTCTCATTTATTCCTGTTGCCCAGGCAGTCCTCATAGCCTGGTTCTGTCTGTCCCGATATGATCATTCAAGTCACCCATTATCAACACCAATTCATGTTGTTCTGCTTTATCTAGTAGGTCCTGCAACTACTGTCTGAATGCACTTTTCCTCACTATCACAACCCTGCTGTGGGGCATAGGCTGAGATTATGAATACTGCCTTATTATACTGGAGTCTGACTGCCATGAGTCTGTCATTAATTCTGATGATATCCCTCACTGCCTTCTAAAGCCTGTCCCTCACCACAATTCCTACACCATTTCTAGCCTGTCCCCCTCCTGAGTAGTAGAGTCTGGATCCCAAGCCAAGTGGCTTTACTGCACTGCCCTTCCACAATGTCTCTTGGATACATAGGATATCCAGCCTCCTCCTTATCATCATGTCATCCACTTCCAAAGTGCATTCTGTCAGTGAACCCACATTAAACGTAGCAATTCTCACTTCATGTTTGGCAGGTTGGTTGGTTTTACATCCAGCTTTCCCTCAACAGAGCTATCCCAGGTAACCCAGGCTGGGTAACTAGACACCGGCTAGCCATTAGCTTATTGACCCAGGGCTGCTGAACAGGGGCAAGGTTCAAAGGACAAAACCCACCACTGTAACAGATACAAGCATGCAAAATCTGAAGGTAATGCTACTCAATGCTAGAAGTCTAAACCTCAAAATGCACTCTCTCGAGGCACTCCTAAAAATGGAGAGCATCAATATCTGTGCAGTAACTGAGACCTGGTTCAAGACTCCAGAGAGCACCCCTGCAATACCAGGCTACAACTCTTACCACACTTTTTGGCCACCAAACCAAGACCGAAGCACTAAAGGTGGAGGAGTGTCCATATTCACCAAGGATATTCACACCTCCAGGCTAGTTGCCCAACACAATGCATCTGAAATTCTCCAGGTGCAACTAACACTAGGTAAGACTGCAATCCAAATTGTAGCTTGCTACAGATCCCCCACTATGCCCCAAGATTCTCACTGCACCTTTCTAAACATACTGGAAAATATTAAGATGCAACCAAACACTCTAATAGTGGGTGATTTCAACTACCTTGCCATTAACTGGGAAAACTACTCGGGTACCAACACCTTTTCCCAATGGTTCTTGGAATTCATAAATTCCAATGCCCAGGGTCAACTAATCCATTGTCCCACCAGGGGCTCCAATATTCTAGACCTGGTCATTACCAACATGGGAGATAGATGCTCCACACCAGTGGCCACCCCCCACATTTGGTCAGGTCTGACCATAAGCAAATCACCCTTGACATCCACATCCCACCCCCACCCCCCCAGTAAGGAAACCTCTGTAAAAAACTTCTCCAAAGCCAACTTCATGCTACTCAAGTCAGAAGTGACAAATATCATGGCACCCATGTAGACGGGGTCTGAAAGTTTGTCAGCTGAATCCTACACTAAGGCACTGTAAGAGCACATCCACTTGTGCATGAATCGTGCCATCCCAAAATAGAACCAAGATGCTCTCCTCCAAAAAAAGAAAGCCAATCTGGTGGTCCCCTGCCATAAACAAACTACACAACAGAAGGAAGAAACTGTTGCAGAAAAGAGGAAAACCCCAGGATGCAAAAAACTCCCTTACCAGCCTCAGTAAAAAGCTGAGATCCTTCATAAAATCCTCAAAAGCTAGTTACGAAAATAAAATTGTCAAAGATTCCAAAGACAACCACAAGGCATTCTATAATTATTTCAAGAATCTAAATGGCAATGCTCAGATCTGCTCTGAGCTACAACAGAATGGCATTAAATATACTGACCCCAAGGATATTGCCAATATCCTGGCAGATGTATTTAGTGCCAACTTCACCCCCCTTCACCCCCTAAAGGGCCCATCTCAGTAACCAAAGATTGCCAAATTCTCTTAATCACGGCCACACAGGTAGAGACTGCACTCTCCAAAGCTAAGAATACAGCATCCATGGGACCAGATGACATCCCGGGCTGTGTACTACATGAACTACAAAATGAACTGACACCTCACCTAAGTGTCATGTTTAATCATAGCCTCATCTCAGGCTTCATGCCCACCGAGTGGTGCACAGCTACAGTTATCCCACTCCACAAGGGGGGATCCACCTTGGATCATGGGAACTACCGTCCCATCAGTCTGACGAGCCTAATCTGCAAGGTCATGAAACGCATTATCATGGAACTTATAAACAAAGACATTGGCAACCTTCAAACACTGGACCCCACCCAGTTTGTGTTCGTGAAGGGCCGATCCTGTCTCCTGAACCTGATTGGCTTCTTCGAATCAGTCTCCATAGCTGTGGACGAGGGTAAGGCGGTCCACACAGCCTATCTGGACCTTGCCAAGGCCTTTGACACCATCCCCTACTCTGGAATCATAGATAAACTTACTAAGCTGGGCATAAATCCCTACATCACTCAGTGGGTTGCCAACTGGCTTACTGACAGAACCCAGACTGTAAAAGTAGCAGACTCCAAATCCAGCTCCAGGCAAGTGGAGTACCACAGGGTTCAGTCCTGAGACCTCTCTTGTTTGGCATCTACTTCTCTGAAGTATAGACCAACACTAAGGGACTCTGGCTAACAAAGTTTCCAGATGACTGCAAACTGGGAGCCATTTCTGAATCCCCAAATGATGTGGATATTCTACAAAATGGCCGTACAGAAACAGATGCTTGGTGCCAGAGCCATGGGCTCAAGCTTAATGCCAAGAAATGTATAGTTATCCCCTTTTGAAAAAACCATGTACCTATGAATTAGCACTTATGTGGCAGTACACTAAACACCAAAAGTGTGATGAGATACTTAGGGACACAGGTGGACAGTGATCTCACCTTCGATAACCACATCACCACAACAGGCAGGAAATCCTTCTATGTGGCACACCTCATCACTAAGGGCTTTTCATCCAGAAAAAAGGAGGTCATTGTCCCACTGTACTCATCCCTCATTAGACCCATTATAGAGTATAATGCCACATTTGGTATGTACCTCACAAGACATCTGCAACAGCTGGAAAGGCCGCAGAAATACCTCACTAAAAGAATCACAGGCCTAAAGCAGATGCCATATGCTGACCGTCTAAAAAAACTCCAGCTATACTCTGTGGCATATTGTCTACTCAGAGGCGATCTCTGCTTAACATACATGGCCATGTCAAACCCTGAGCTGTTAGACATGCTCCACTTAAAGAAAATCCCAATCCCTCAGAGCCACACGCTCAAGGGATCTAAACCTTGTCATCACAATGAACAAAACATGCTGGAGGGGTAGGTTCCTGACCCAGAGACTTCCCATACTCTGGAATAGACTGCCCATACATGTGAAGCAGAGCGCTCCTTGGCCCTCTTCAAAAGGAACCTTGATGATTGAATGGGAGATAGGAAATTCACCCCGGGGGTCATGTCAGTCCCCCTGCTAGACAGGGGTCCAGGGAAGTAAATATTGTGGGAAGAAATATCCAGGGAATTGTTATGGTTAGGCTTGTATAGGCCCTAGGGCCGATAGCCTAGTACCAACCTATGAACCTATATATACCCCTCCCACCATTAGCAAGGTTCCCTGGCATAGGTCAGAGTAGGCTGGGTCCTTAACCCACTTATCATCGGTAAATACCCATGTCAATTTTGTCTACATTAATCAACAAGATCAAATCACCTAGAGCCATATTTTACACCGAGTGGCTAGCCCTGCCACAGTGTGCAGTCTGTGATCCGTGTTCTCCTACATTGAGGATACTGCGTACCACAGTAGATGCCCATAGCTGTTGGTCTGTACAACTCCTACCCCTGTAAGGCACCATGTAGAGTCTGTGCTGCTGCTCACAGCACCATTCATTGGTGAGTTTGGGATGGAAACACTCAGCATGTTTTTCAGATGTGGGAGAAACCCCATGGAGTCACAGGGAGAACATGCAAACTCCAAACAGGCATTGGTCAGAGGTCAGGATCGAACCATTTGCCTTGCGCATGGGAGGCAAAGACCTTAACCATTATGCCAACTGGACATATTGTCTTCATATTCATAGTAAACATGATTGCATCAAAAACATTTTTTGCATCAAAAACGTTTTTGAATCCTTTAATAAGTGTTGTTGGTTGGGTTTTTACTTGCTTTTATGAATGTTTCCTAATATCCTAACTGCAAATAATTTATGTAAATTTGAAAGAAGAAACATTTTCCAAGCTTTAATAACTTGCAAACACACCTCAGATGATGATTAAACCTACTTTAAGAAAAAAAATACTTGAAATAACACATTAACTTGCCACTAACTGTAATGCATTTTATTCCTTTAGCTTTTCAACTAGCTTCATTTTCATGCACAACTTCAGTTAAATCATTATAATGAGGACAGGAAATATTTATTTTAAAAATAGAAAAAATGTTTCAGTCATTGTTCATTTTATTAAACAATGTGGCAACATATTTGTGAAAAATGTATGAGTTCTTAATGTGTAGATTGGAGGAAAAAATACAGTTGAACTGTTCATTGATATGAAACTATTTACAATGCATTGCATATGTACAAATGGACAAGGCCTGTGCTGAATCCACTCATCTCAAAGAAGCCCATTGCATTGTTTTACTACAACAGTGTCCTTAGTTTTTCTCTTTTAAATGCAAGCTAGGTAATCAGCATACTATTTGTTAGCTTTGTGAAGGAGCCTACAGTAATATTTTAACAGCAGTTGCATTATCTGGAAATCAATAACTGTTTTTAACATATCTGTCAAAAACTTCTCTAGGTCGAATACTGCAGAGCAGTCTGGGAAGACCAAGTGTAACATTTCTAGCAGCTTAATAAAGACTGGAACCAGTTGACTGACATGGGAAGATGAAAGAACAAAACATAAACCTACTCTAGACTGGCAAAGATAAAAGATTAAATTAAACAAAAAGGCAAATAACTCACAGAGCCTGGAGCTGCATGTACACAGTGTTTAAAGAGTAAAAAAAAGAAAGGATTGCCTCCTTGGGCCTCCTCTGAAAATAGGTAATGCCTTGTGGGATTAATACTGTCAACAAAATATAAATTAATAAATAAAATCAGAGATCAAAGACAGAAAGCTTAAAGTGAGGGAAGAGAAAAAAAAACAATTCTGAAGAGAAAGACTTGTGAAGAAGTTCCACAAAGCATTTCAAGAAGCAGTGTTACTTGGACCACAAAATAACCTCTCAGTCTTGAAAACTAATGTGGCCGTCATAAACATAGGATGTGTAATGATATAAGGATTTGGCATATAGCATTTTTGTAAAATATGCAATGGGAAAGGATGCAATATCACTGTTTAGCATTGTATTACTTCATATCCTCTCAGGTATGGAGAACAGCCCTATATCTGGATTAGGCTTTTTTTTTAATATTTATTTTATTTATTTGGTGAATGGGCGTACCTTCGTTGAAGGTTGTGCATCAGGGCTGGCAACTTGGCACGTAAAAATCAACTGCCAATCATTAGCGGACCGGAGTTCAGCTGTGGCGACCCCTAACCGGGAAAAGCCGAAAAACACAACAACAACAACATTTGTTGACTGGGAAAGTCTGACTGGATTGGGAACCCATTTTCAGCGGAGGCCCAGGTAGAAAGCTCCACAAAGTATAACAACTGAAAATACAAATAAAGATGAACAATAGAAAACATTTTACAAAGATGAAAAGTAATTATACAACAATAAAGACATTTTACAAACTGATATGCAGTGATAATTACAGTTCAAAGGAACTGGAATTGTGGTTTACATAATATGGGTGACTTTAAAGGCATAATGCCAGCTGAGATTCCATCACCATTGTGTATTTCAATCAATGAGTACAAGAGTAAAGGTTACTACATGTAAGTTTTCTTGTTACAGTTTTGAAGAAGGGATGATAGAGGGCAAGTATATTGATGTTTGTACAATCTAAGAAGGGGAGTCTGCTGGGGTTTTCAGGTAGACTGTAGGTAGATCTTAGGAAGATAAGAAGAGATTAGGAGAAGGAAAGGCTTGGGTAGGTACATTAGTGACATTAGTGGTAAGTTTGTTAAGAGACAGAGAAAAATAAGTGGGGGGGTTAGGTTGAAAGTTATAGAGGCTGCTATATTGATATGGAACAGGGGCAGATGTTGGTGTTTTGCAGATGTTTTTTTTTAGTGTGAGTTTGAAAGTTTTGTGGTTAGAAAATTGTCCTGATGCTCAGATGCTGCTTGGTAGGGCATTTCGGAGTTTTGCTACAGTGTAGGAATATAGACATTGACCAGCTTTTTTGATTGGTCTGTGTAGGGCTACGATTTGTTTGTCTTCAGAATGGAGATTTCTGGAGGGTGAGTAGATTTGGAGGAATGAGTTGAGAGCTGGGTATTTATCAGATTGGTATATAACTGTGTGCCGTATTAAGTTGTAATTGGTCAAGGAGGAGAGGAAGTTTTAACCAGTTGAGGGTTTTAAGAGCAGTACACTGGTGTGCGTTGTATGGGGGCATTAATAGCAAATTTTACAGTTTTATTGTAGCATGATTCTAGTTTATTTTTTAAGGTAGTCTGAATGTTATTCAGTATGGGAGCAACACCGAGAAGAGAGGGAAGCAGATAAGTAGAAGCCACAGTGGTTTTGGTGGTTGGGTTCATGAAATTTTTGTGCTGATAGAGCATTCCTAGTTTGCAGTGAGTTTTTTTGATAGCATTGTGAATATGTAGATCAAAGGAGAGTTTATTGTCTATGGTAACTCCTAGAAGTTTGGCATGGGTAACAACTTCTAGCTGAGTATTGTTTAGAGAAGTGATTCTGAAGTCGGCTGAGATATTCTTGGGTATGAAAAGGAGAAGTTTTGTTTTATTAGGATTCAGCAGGAGCTGTGCCTTGTTTAGCTAGGTCTCGATGGAAGCAAAGGCAGTTTGGGTTAGATGTTGGAGATGATTTATGTTGTCGGAGATAGAGATGATGGTAGAATCATCAGCATATTGTATAGGGGAACTTTGGTCGGAGGTGGTGTGAACGTTGTTAAAGATATTAAAGAGTAATGGTCCGAGAATGGTCCCTTGTGATACACCGGTGTTATTTAATAGATAGTTTGAGAGGGTTCCCTGCCATGTTATGCATTGTTGTCTGTCAGTGAGGTAACCACAGAACCATGACAGAGGAGTAGGGGAGAGACCAATGTTAGAGAGCTGCAGTAGTATGGGGTGGGAAACAGTATCGAAGGCCTTGGACAGACTGAGAAATATTACAGATGTTAGTAGACCGGCATCTCTGGCTTTGTTCACTATATCCATGAAGGAGACTAGTGCAGCAGTTGTACTATGTGATGGTCTAAAACCATGCTAGGTAGGGATAAGTAGTTTGTTTTGTAGGACATGAATAAGTAGTTGTTTGTGTATGCATTTTTCTAATATTTTGGATAGGGGAGATAGGATAGTTATGGGGCAATAGTTGGTAATGTCATATGATTTACCACCTTTGTGTAGGGGGTTATTATGGACTTTTTCCACAAGGTGGGTATGTAGGACTCAGAGATGGAGCAGTTGATGAGAATTCTGACTGGATAAGCTATGGCATCTGCGGCGAGCTTTAAATATTCTGGAGGGAGATTGACTGCAGATGGAGAGCTGGGTTTCAGTTTGAGGAGTAACCTACCTGAGAGTAAGGAGAGGATGATATTGGAGAGTAGGGAGAGAGTCCTGAGGGAGATGGGTAGATGAGGAGGCGGTTTTAGATGTAGGTTGGGAGGTGATGGGATTCTGATTAGTGTGGAAGTTTGAGGGATGGGTTGGAGGAATTGAGTAGATTAAGAATGCCATTAATGAAATGTGAGTTGAATGCTTCAGCTATTTGGGATGGGGTTTTATCAGTGTCAGGGGGTGGGTTTTCTTTTGTTCCAGGATTAAGGAGCTCAGAGATAGTATGCCTGAATTTTTGGGGATTGTTTTTGCTGGAACTTAGTTGGCGTGAGAAATAATGCTTTTTGCCTTTGTTATCCATTTTTTTGCTTGGTTTTGAAGTTGTTTGTAGATTTGGTAATTTGGTTCACTTTTTGTTTGTTGCCATTTATGCCAGGCTTTGTCTCTAAATACTAGTAGGTTTTTGGTGTCTTTGGTTAGCCAGAGAGCATGATTTGCTTTTATTCTTTTTGTGCCAATGGGGGCTAGACTGTTAAGAGTATCTAGGAACATTTTGTTGAAGTGGCTAACGGCATCGTCTAATGGTAGGGATTTTAGTGGGGACCAGTTCAAAGACTTTAGTATTGAATTAAATTGCTTTTGGTCGAAGTTAGGCAAATTTTGAGAAGTTTCATAAATGGGATTTTTACAGGCATAGGTTATGGTTCTGTTGGTATATGTGGGTAGATGGTCACTTAAATTATTAGGCAGGGTTCCCGAGTTGGAATATTTTTGAGGATCTGAAAAAAGGATCCAGTCTAGTGTAGATCCTTGGTCTTTATTTGTACTTGAACTTACTGAATCTAGTGCTGAGGATTGGTCTTAGTGTGCAATTACCATTGCAGCATATTTATAGAGTTCAGGGGACTTGTGCTGAAAATGCTTTATATTTGTATCTGTCTACTTAGGATTCCTACTCCTTACAGATGATAGGTTTAGACCAAGGAATTTTTGACAGCATTCTTATTCTAAAGCCATCTGGCATACCCCATGTGTGGCTTTGTTGCACAATTTTTGATCAGAAATGCCCTGCCCAACAAAAGCAGCTCTACTGGTTGCTCTTCTTACAACAGTGCTTCCTATTATACATATGATACCAATACAGGAAAGTTCGCCTGATTCAATACCAGTGCTTCCTATTATAGATATGATACCAATACAGGACAGTTCACCTGATGCAATACCAGTGCTTCCTATTATAGATATGATACCAATACAGGACAGTTCACCTGATGCAATATCAGTGCTTCATATGATATAAATACAGGAAAGTTCACCTGATGCAATACCCATGATTCATGTTACAGATATCATGACAATACGGGACAATTCGCCTAATGCAATACCAATGCTTCATGTTACAGATATGATACCGATACAGGACAGTTTGCCCGATGTAATACCAGTGCTTTGAATACAGGACAGTTTGCCTGATGCAATACCAGTGGTTCTTATTATAGATATGATACAAGTACAGGAGAGTTCACCTGATGCAATACCAGTGATTCATGTTACAGATACGATACCAATACGGGACAGTTCGCCCGATGCAATACCAGTGATTCATATTATAGATATGATACCAGTACAGGAAAGTTCACCTGATGCAGTATCACTGCTTCATGTTATAGATATGATACCAGTACAGGAGAGTTTGCCCGATGCAATATCAGTGCTACATATTATAGATATGATACCAACACAGGACAGTTTGCCCGATGCAATACCAGTGATTCATGTTACAGATATGATACCGATTAATTAATGAAAACAATTTATATATCCCAGCTAGGAAATTTCTTTTTAAATCTAACAGCCATTCTAATTGTGCAACAAAAGGTGTAGTATATCTAGGGGTATGTACAGTATGCACAAGTTTTTATGTCGGTAAGACAGAGAGACCTATTCGGAGGCGTATTTATGAACATTTATATGATATTTCTAAGCAAAAAGAAACTAACGCCTTCTATAAACATTCAGTTGCCTGTCCCAACATGAACCTTAAATTTATAGTATTAGAGCAAGTTGCGCATGAACCTAGAGGTGGTGACTGGGAAACCACACTTGAGTATAGGAAACTCTTGTGGCAACTGAGATTGGACGCAGGTAAACCGCCAGGTCTTAATGACAGTATCAATATCAGTAGTGTTCTAAAGTTAAGAACTGCTCGATTATAGTTTGTAGAGTTGAATTTTTTCCGTTTTTTCACTACTACACAGTCCTTTAATCACTTATTTTTTATATGAGGTTAACATATGAGATTTAATGCTAGTCTAATACTAGTTTTTTGAGATGGTCATCTATATTTAATATATATTAATTTACTTTACATTACTTAACACTATTTATTACTAAATATAACACTATTTATTAAATTACTATTTATCAAATTACATTATATTTCTTGGTATATCTGTTTTTTCTTGCCAATATGTTTTGACAGTATTAGCTTGATACAAGCATTCACACAATACGGTATATTTTATTCTAAAACATATTCATAACATTTTTAACAACATTTTTAACAACAGTTTTTTAACATGCTAGTGTTGAGTGATGGTACAAGGTTTTTAACCACACAAAGTTTTAAGTCATTTGATGATTTTTTTGTCAAATTTATTGGCAGTTGAATCATTCGTTTTATTTGATGAAAAGATTTTATAAAATTTGATTTTTAAATCTATAAGGTGTGATACTATATAAATTGTATTTATGGTAGTCTTCCATGTCTATTTTACATCGAAAGACTTTATATTTTATATTTTATATTTTGCAGTCCTTTGTTTGTATTCAAGTATATTTTTTTAATACGTGATTGAATTCACGATGCAACAATTAAGTAATTAACTAATTAATTAGTTACAGCATGTGACTTTGGCTTCAGTATATATTTGTTGAGTATTAAGCATTGTTTTTATACTTGATAAAGCTCGGTATTGCACCGAGCGAAAGCGCTTGTTTTAGTGTGGTGGCTTTCAATAAAGGATTTATTTACAGTCTTGTTTGGCGCTTGGTCCTTGGGTCGTGAATTCTTCTTTTTTATGGACTTTTGATTCCACTTGCTTCTCATATTACAGATATGATACCGATACAGGACAATTTGTCCGATGCAATGCCAGTGCTTCATGTTATAGATATGATACTGATACAGGACAGTTCGGCCGATGCAATACCAGTACTTCATGTTATAGATATGATACTGATACAGGACAGTTCGGCCGATGAATACCAGTACTTCATATTATAGATATGATACCATTACAGGACAGTTCACCCGATGGAATACCAGTGATTCATGTTACAGATATAATACTGATACAGAACAGTTTGCCCACTGGAATACCAGTACTTCATATTATAGATATGATACCAATAAAGGAAAATTTGCTTGATGCAATATCAGTGCTTTATGTTATAGATATGATACAATAATGGACAGTTTGCCGGATGCAATCCCTTCTTGTCATCCACTGAATAACAGTGAAAAACAGATATGTTCAAATGTCTCAACTGTAACTTTTGTAATTATTTGTACACTAGAATAGAATAAATAAGGGTGAACAACATGCTGATCAAAATCGGAAACATATTAACTTGCAAAGCTAAGTTTGTTGTATATTTATGGGGCCCTTTTCTCACCAACCTCCATACCACTCTAAAAGTAGTGTTACCACCTGTCCCACTTTGCGAGGGACAGTCCCTCTTTGGGCAGTTGTGTCCTGCAAAAAATTGTAAAAATGGCAAATGTCCTGAGATTTTAGGGCAAAATTATTTCCTATATTTTATGTAATAGTTGCATAAAACAGTTATTTTGTATCTGAAACACCTAAATGTTATAAGAAACAGAATAAGCAACTAAAATGCTACAAGAATAAGCTTTTATTTAGGCAAAAAAAGTGAAGTTCTGTCCTTTGTACTGGCCATGGGCATGTTTTGGCCTACAAAATCTGACGTTTGTACCAAAAATGTCCCACTTTGGGCATGTGAAAAGGTGGCATCCGTATCTAAAAGCTAAACTCAAGACTTGTTACAATAAAATTGCTAAATTTGCAACAAATTCCAAAAACATCTCCCATCACTGTACTGCTATTCTCTCCCTAAAATGCCTTGAAGTTCCTAACTATCTCAACTATCTGCAACTAACTACTGCTCACAAGTTTATCTTTAAACCCTTTGACTGTCCTGCTCTTAGTTTTATCTTCACTTTTAACATCCCAAACATGTCCCTTAGATCAGAGAATCAATAACTTCTTCAGGTTCACACACCTAACCTGCCAACAGGCCAGCTTCTTTTCTCCTTCTCTCCCTTCAGCTATCAGAACAATCTAAAATCCTGCCCACTTCCAAACTTTTCTCCACATTTACATATCTTCCACCTGGAACTGCTCCTGCACTCAGCCCCCTTAAAAACCCATCTCAAATGACTCTCCTCTACTGTCTATACAGTGTTTTTATCTATAAACTCTATATGCAACACCTCTGTAATGCTAATTGTGCTTTCAGTCTGAGTAGTCCAATTATTGTTAAAAGAATGCTATACTACCATTGTAGATAATCATATATCATTTAATTTATACTTCTGTTATTACTACATTGTCAAGCAATGCTATACTACCTATGTACATAATTCTATGTTGAATGTACTTTTTATTGTACTGAGGAGCTTTTCTCCCCGGGCCTACACTGAAAACAGGCTCTGCACGGCCCAGTGGACTT
Source organism: Protopterus annectens (assembly GCF_019279795.1). NCBI lineage: Eukaryota > Metazoa > Chordata > Ceratodontiformes > Protopteridae > Protopterus > Protopterus annectens. The sequence continues at coordinate 367,050,595 of NC_056749.1, forward strand.
TCCCGGTTAAACTGCAACTAACTAACTGAATAACTAACCAGCTAAATTTAGCTCTATGCATGCCCTTGTCAGTCATTTTATGTTGTTAGAACAACCAGAGAGCTTTAGAAGAGAATATATAACCACAAATATGCAATATCAGCTGGTAATGACAAAAATGGTTTAAGCAAGTATTAAATTTCATCCAAAATGTAAAGTGGATTTTAAATTTATTGTATTAGATTATGTTGAAAGGTATGACAATAAGTTTGATGCTGGGGGAGAATTAGGGTGGAAAGAATATTTATGGCAAGTTAAACTTAATCCTTTTTATCCACCAGGATTAAACACAGAAGATTTTCTAGCTTACCAGAAACACAAAGGGTTAAAGCACTAAACTATTTTAATCACATGAGTAGGTATTATATAAATGCTTGGTGATGCCAAATGTATTCAGTCTAAAGAAGTCTCAAGGTTAGAGGCAAAAGCAGTGACTGGATACTTGTTATTTTATTATTGTTTTTAATTTGTGACTATTAAATAAGTTCTGGGTTTTCCTATTCAGCTGTTTTTTTTCATGATTTGGATGTAACAGCTTCACCTTTGATTGCATTAGTTGTCATATGCATTGAGAAAGTCCTTTTAAGATTATTAAGTGAGCTGGTGTCACAAACCCTGGACTGAAGCCAACATGGTTTTAGTAAGAGAAGGTCATGAATTAGAAAGGTACATTAGAGTCCCTCTTGTCTGGTCTTGCTGGGACTGGACCTTATGCTGGATAAACAAATGGACGGTTAACAAGAAAAAGCTTTACAATAAGTTATTCTTATCAACCTGACACTTCAGAATGTCTCAGCTTATCATTTTACTCTTAAAATGTTAAAACATTGAAACAAAAATGAACTTGCAAGTTCATTTTTGCTTCAATATTTTAATATTTTAAGAATAAAATGATAAGCTGAGACATTGCGAAGTGCACAGAGGACTCGGAAGTGTTGTTCTTCTCTGTCTGTTGCTACGGCCGGTTAAAGCGAGACTGGTTAAGAGGGAGTATATTATATTTACTTTCTTCAGCCAGTGGGTCAGATCTTCCACCAAAACCTTCCTGTGGATAGAATGTTCTTGGAGCATGACAAGGCATTTAACTGTATTGCAAGTCTGAAAATCCTTCATACTTTGGAATTCTGGGGAGTAAATATAGTTAGTTGGATGGTATCCTGGCTGAGTGATGAAGTCTTTTGTTAGGATAAAACACTTGGATGATCCACTTATTTTCCTCCTGGGTCCCTTTTTATTTAATATCTTTATGACAAACACAGCTGGGGTATGTGATGCTTGGATGGAAGAGTTTGCTGAGGATGCCAAGATAGCTACAATGATTAGGGCATCGTGTGATCAGCTTGGCAATATTATCTGGATGCTTTACATAAGGAGTTGAGAAAAAAAGTGTATTTTATTCCAAATAATGTAGCTGAGTACCTCTAATCAAAGCCATCCATATATTATTAATAATGACATACTATCTGATGGTACCCTGTTCAAAGATCTGGGAGTGACTGGTGACAGACAGCATAATTTCAGCAGTCATATTTAACACTGTTGTAAACAATTCTTTCTGTATTACTGTAATTGATTTGTAGTCTGACACATTTATACACAAGGAAATGCTAGTTCTGTTGTATAAGGCACTCGTGAGACACTCAAACATTTTCCTGTGTGTGATGTGATCTTATATCTCTAACTTAAACAACATGGAAATAATACAAAGATATTTTACCAGATAAATCTGTTAGGGCGTTTCCATTTGGAGTAAGGCTTAGACAATTAAATCTTATCTGAAGTATTATGGCTTGATTAGAAGTGACAATTTGTATATACAAAATTTCCAGGATGAGATGCTTGGGCATCTTAGGTATCTATTTGGTTTAGCATACTACAAGTACAAGCAGTAACAAGGTTTTGGAAGCTGACAGATTTAACACTAACCTCAGGAGATTTTTTACAAATTAGGTTAGTGAGGTTATACATTGGATTTGAATCACAATTAAAACAATATAAAATCTGAAATAATTAAAATGAGAGTTGATTTACTTATCAGCTATGGCTGTGTCATTTTAGAAATGCACTCTTTTATGGCTTATAGGGAGACCCTGAGTTCAACATTAAGATTGTGATATTGATTTATTAAAATTGCTTGATCTGATTCAGCTGAGTATCTAGACCTGCCATGTATTTGTATGAATAGAATAGATTTGATATGTCATGGTAATTTTATATTTGTATATTTAAATTCTTTACTTTTGAATGTACCATATCTTTTAAGTGCTTTTAAGCTATGCCCTTTGTTTCTCTCCTAGTTTCATGAACCCAGTGAAAATAACTAAGTAGTAAGAAATAAATACAAGAAAAAAAAATTCTACCCAGAGTAAAGCCATTGTGAACTAAAATGCTCCCTGATGACTGTGATATTGCATGAACGGAGACCATATTCACTTGGTACTCTACAGTCTGACCCACTGTGGTAACTTTTAACTCATTTACTAGGGCCTTTGTTCCAAGTCAGTTTGCTGTAATGCAACAATTTCACAATTTCTCATTCAGGCTTCACCGCAAGAAATCAGGCATGGAGCATTTGTTTAAGTATTAACTGCCAAATCTGTCCTGTTATTAATGTCATATGTCCCGTAATTCATTGCAAACAAACTTTAATTGAAGACATATTTCTGTATATGTCTAAAAATCTTGAATACTGAATATCTTTACCAGTGTAAAGCCAGGAACAGTTGCCAACATGGGTCCTATAGAGGAGAAAAGTCCAGACATTTGTCATTGTTGCCTTCAGTGTTTTGGTCTTCTATATTATGTTACCATGATTATGCATGTCAGTGTTGTGGGCGTCAACCTTGTGACAGGCAACCTACACACACACGTGTGTGTGTGTGTGTGTGTGTGTGTGTGTGTGTGTGTGTGTGTGTGTATATATATATATATATATATATATATATATATATATATATATATATATACATACATATAAATATATACACACATGCACATCATCATGTTTTTCAAATCAAAACAAGTGACTGTGCTACATTATTTTTTTATTTTCACAGAAACTCAGGGCAGTGCCATTTTTTTAGCTTTGAACTGATTTGTGAAAGTAAACTTATGTGCAAACAGTGGATTTCTAAAGACTGAAATAATAAAAGCAAAAGATGTTTTAGATACTAACACAATTTAAGAACTCTTTTCCTTTTTTTAAACGAATGTGAAGATGTTTGAATTAAAGTCACAGATCCCTATGTTTCTGCAACTACTTAAAGCTATTTACATTTTGAGGGTATAGTTAATTTTTAGTAAACTCAATTAACTTAGGTCTGTGTAAGGCCTGCGTTTTATTTAGTGCTTTTTAAATGAATACAGTTTTGTTTTTGTGCAGTGCTCATGTCTGACAAATGATTTGGAATTAAATGATAAAGTTGCCCTTTAGTTTGCAGCATTAGTCACAGTATGAGAGAATCAGTTTATTGTGTCTTTGTAAAGCTATATGACTAAGTATGCTAATTTACAGATTAAATTAGCTAATTGGGCTGTTATTTTGTAACATAGAAATATATCTAAAAGTGTATATCTTGTGGCATACACTGACTAAAAGTACAATTACAGAAATGAAAATGTTATACAACAATTATGAGATTGTTTTAAAATATACTTAAAGGGTTTTACCTGACCTGAACTGCTATCATTTTTTTAATATGTATTTTAACTGTGTCCTGCAGTTAAATAAATGCAGAGATAACAGAGCTGGTGTATAATACTTTAAAAAGAATGACCATTGCGTTCCCAAGGCACTATAGGTAGCTTTCACTACTTGCTCTTCTTAAAATAAATGTTTGTGTCATGTATTATCACATTTTCCATTTTATTTTCCACTTATAACAGGTACAGTAAACTCTCAGTTAACTGGAGCTCAAGTAACCAGCAAAAAAAAAAAAATCGAAGAAATGCAGTACAATTTTCATGGGTTGCACTTCTTGTTTCCGCCTCAGAAACATACCTTATGTTTTTAGAGTTTTAGAGTTTTAAAAAGAAAAATAGGAAGAAATTCCCTCTCTTCCCATACTAAGAACAAGTCAAACCAAACAAATAGTATAGGGTACAGTATTAGTCAGGCCTGTTTTTAAAAGTAACTCTCAAGCAACCAGAAACTACAGTTATCCAGCATCTACCAATCACCATGGGTGCCGGTTAACAGAGTTTACTGTATGGTTTAATGCCGCTCCAATAGTCCAGAATACCCAACTGGTTGGTCTTAGTTGGGGAATAAACTATTCTGTGCCCTTAGACTCACTATGGGTGTCTCTCTAAGGTGTGCTGTAATAAAAAGATAACCAGATTGTATCACTGGTAGGGTGTTTTCATGTACTTGTTTTAAATTCTGTTTATGCAGGAATAAACATTTTATTTTAAATATTATGTGTGGGAAATGCATCAGTATACTAAAAGTACTTGGGTAAGGGCATTCAATTCTTTTAGAAAATTTATCTGCATATGTATATCTTAGAAACATAGGAGGTTACTAGGCTATTGGCCCTGAGGCCCTTATAAGCCTAGCCAACAGTTTAGCCCATGTACAGACAAATCAGCACCTGATGCCCCTGTCCAGCAGGGACATGGGTGGAATCCCAGGGATGTATTTTCTATTTCCCATCCAGTTATCCAGATTGCACTTAAAAAGGGGTAAAGAGGTACTCTGCTTGATGTGGAGAGGGGGTCTATTCCATAGATGAGGGAGTCTCTGGGGCACAAATCTTTCCCACCAGCAAGTCCTATTGATGTCACAGACCAGGCTGATGCCACGTGTGTGGGTTACGTGAGTGGAACTTGACTGGCAGATATGGAGCAGTCTCATCAAGGCGGGATCCGAGATCACCTTGTATGCCGGACAAAGGTTACCTTCTGAGGAGTCTGTATGAAACAGAGTAGAGGCATAGGGCTTTTAGCCTGTGTATGGTAGATTTTTGAGGCTCTGGATTCTCCTGGTGAGGAACCTCTGTGGTCTGTCCAGCTGCTGCATGTGCTTTGCGAGGTACATGCCGAATAGGGCATTGCACTCAATAATGGGCTTTATAAGGGAAGAATACAGGGATGTTATGACTTCCTTGTCCCTGAATGACATACCCTTATTTATGAGGTGGGTCATCTAGAAAGCTTTCCATACAATGGAAGCAACATGTTGGTCAAAAGTCAGGCTGCTATCAATCTGGGTGCCCAGATCCCTCAGGACTGACTGCGTGCTTAGAAAGTTGTTATTAATGTGATAATTTGTGGGGACATCTCTCAACCCAAAGGGGATGATGATGCATTTTTTTGTATTTAGCTTGAGGCCATGTTAAAGGCACCAGTCATTTGTTTGGGTGGGACCCTCTTGGAGGATGTCCACATCATTAGGGGAATTGATGACAGCTCCCAACTTGCAGTCATCTGCAAACCTGGTCAGCCACAGCCCACTGGTTTTGGCCTGTACCTCAGAAGAATATATCCCAAATAACAGAGGCCCCAAGACCAAACCCTGGGGTATGCCACTCGATACAGATATACTGCTTGAGGTGGCTTCCCCTATTTTGACTAGGTGGGTTCTATCAGTGAGCCAGTTGGCTACCCATCTGGTAACATACCGATTGATGCCTAGTTGAGAGAGTTTGTCTATTATGCCGAGTGGGGATTAATTTTGAAGGCTTTGGCCAGGTCAAGGTATGCAGTGTACACTGTCTTCCCCTTATCCATGGATTTGGTGACTGTTTCAAAAAAGTTAACCAAATTTAACAGACATGAACACTCCTTGATGAAGCCAAACTGTGTGGGATTGAGTGTTTGGAGGTTGTCAGTGTCCTTGTTTATGAGGTCCATGATAATCCGTTCCATGGCCTTGCAGATCAGGCTAGTTAGGCTTATGGGTTTATAATTTCCTGGATCAGTGGACGCTCCCACCTTTGTGTAAAGGGATGACAGTGGCTGTCCTACACTCAGCTGGGACAAAACTGGTACTCAGGCTTTGGTTGAATAGGTTGCCTAATGGTGCTGCAAGTTCCTGCCTGAGTTCATGTAGGATGCAGCCCGGGATGTTATCAGGTCCCATGGAGGCTGTATTTTTAGCCTTTGAGAGAGCAGTGATGACCTGATCCCTAGATATAAGTGGAAGGAGGAAGGTACTGGGAATGTCCTGATTTACTGATGGAGGGGGGGGGACAGAGGGGTGAAATTTTCCCTGAATCTGTCAGCCAGCAAGTTTGCTATATCTACGGCATTTGTATATGGGGTGTCCTTGACCATCAGTTCTGAACAGATCTGGGTACTACCTTTGAGATTATGGACATATGTGAATAAGGCCTTATGATTGTCTCTAGTAGATGTGGCCAATTTAGACTCCAAGTTTGCTTTGGAGGATTTGACTACTGCTCTTATTTGCTTGTTTCAGCTAAGGAGAGATTGCTTCCAATTGGGCACCTGCTCCTTCTTGGTCCTGGTCAGCAATTTTTTTCTTCTGTTATAGAGTTTATTAATTGCAAATGTCCACCAGACAGGTTTACTCTTCCTTGCGGAAGATGATTTAGTCCTGTTAGGTATTCCTGATTCCATGCATCTACATAAATGTTTATATAGTAATTTGGTATAGTTTTGGATACTGGTGCCAGTTCCTAGAGAGGGGGAAGGGGCTGTGAAGCTGTTTATACCATCCCTCTGGAGGCTGTAATCAGCTTTGGAGAAGTTTTTTTGATTGACCCTAGCTAGAAGGGGGTCGGGGGAGATAGTGACTTCAAACGTGACTGCTTTATGGTCGGATCTTACAAAGGCGGATGATACTGCAGGGATGCTGCAGTGGCTACTCATGTTGGGTAATACCAAGTCCAAGATATTATCACCTTTTGTGGGGGTATTGACTAGCTGTTCCAAAGCATTTGGATTTACAAAATTGAGGAATCTCTGGGTATTTGTGTTCTAGAAAGAGTAGTTCTTCCAGTTTATGGTTGGCTAGTTAAAGTCACCCAGATCAAGGTAAAGGATTGAATCTTGATAGATTCGAAGAGGTCTAGACAGACAGTTTGAGCATCTTGGGTCAGATTTGGGGGACGGTAGCTAGCTATTATTTATATAGTGGTCTTGTCAATAGTCAACTGCACCTGGGGTGTCTCCTGTGCATCATACTGTTTGACCAGCCTGGAGGTGTGCATGTCTTTAATATATATTGAACCTCCACCTCCTTTTGCTTTACTATATACAGTTTGGGGTCTGAATGAATGATAGGATGAGTAACCAGGTAAGGCTGGGGTTCTCTCTGCAGCTTTGAACTAGGTTTCTGTGATCACACAGATGTCAGCATTTTCCATGGTTAGAAATACTTGCAATGACTGCAGGTTTGTGTTTAGACTCCTAGCGTTTAGCAGCATGACCTTTACTTTGTGGTTTGTTGAAATTTTTATGTTGGTAGTTTTAACCTCATCACTTTTCCTAAAAAAGGTACTATAGGAGAGGCGAGAACCTTTGCCAGAATCCTAAAGCCCAGGTGAGACAGATGCAGGCTATCTCTGGCAAAGCATTGTGGTCTGTCGATTATATCTTCCCAGGCTGTCAGGTACTGGATCCACCTGGAATGACACCAGAAACGAAGCCAATTGCTAAAGTCAATCATTTTCTGTTTGTATTCAGGCATCATTCTGGGTGACAGTTGAATGCTGCTTAAGGCTAGGGACATACCTCCCTGGGACACATATTCAGCAAATTCAATAATTTCTCTCTTCATATAGTCTAGGGAGGTACGTCTCAAGTCATTCACACCAACATGGATTATGACAGTCATAACAGTACCTTTTGTTGAGAGACTTGATTGGGGCATGATATGGCAGATTCTGGCCCCTGACAGACAACTAACCATGACTTTCTCCTTATCCAGCCTGGTGAGAGGCACATCTGTGTGTCTCACAATGGAGTTACCTATGACCTAATATGTTGGGTTTATGGTTAAGCCTTAGTGGTTGTGAGACAGAGGTATGTGAACTATAAGTGGTATGTGGTGTGGAGATTGCATGTGTATTTGCCTCGGAGGTATCCTTTGTTTGGGTATGTTTTTTTGAGGACCTCCACATATGTGGGTGTGTGTTGTGTATGTGTGGGTGGTGTTTGAGGTGTAGTGATTGTGTTGACAGCCTTCTCAGTGCCAGATATGCTGGCTTGTGATGGAGAGAGCATGGAGTCTAGGTTCCTAATGTAATTGCACCTCTCGCAAATTGTGATCCTAGGTGGTAGTAGTAGGTGGTTGTCTGTGTACATAAGGCAGTTGCTACACTGTCCCAGGATGCCCATATCAACCAGATTGGCAGGAGAAACTGTAGGAAATTGTCCATCCATATTTTTCAGAATCTGAGAGAGAAAGCCAGGGAGAGCTAAGGGGTAAGCCTAAAGCCCAAGTACTTAAACCAAAACTAAGTGGCTTAGAATAACACTTAAATTTAAACAGGCTATAAACAAGCAGTAACAAATGCAACAGAAAGGATGCAACTGAACACTTTAGAGAACAAGCCTCAGGAAGTAGCAGAAAAAGCAAGGCGAAGTAATGGAGCAGGAGGAGGAAACACAAATACAGTAAAAGAAGCTGAATAAAGTGTTTTTTTTTTTTTTTTGTTAGTAAAGTGGAAAGGGAGAGAGAAGGAACAGAAGAAAATACAAGGTTAAGGAACTAAGAGGTTTGACCTTCCCAAATGATCTCTTGTATTGGGTAGAATGAGCTAATGAGATGGGACTGGGAGTGTCCCTTATCAAATTTACAGTACGGATGGGCAACAGCAAAAGCAACAACTATAAGAGCACAAGTGCAATGGGGTGCGTGGCCAGGAGAAAAACAAAAATTCAACCACAGATCAGCAATTATATAAATGGAGATACAGAAAAGTTAATAATTCAATCAAACAAATAAATAAAAACAGTGCATTAAATTAGTACAGAAGGTCATAGGTTCATACTAGGCTATCTGCCCTAGGGCATTTATAAGCCTAGACAGAGTGTGTTTGGCTTTCGCCACCCATTTTAAATTAATTTTGTTATGCCCTTTTTCGAGGTTAGTATACTGTGCCTCTGTATAACAGTGACACAGAAGTGATACCCGGGGTAAACCTACTATCTCCCATCCACTCATCAAGATTCCTCTTGAAGAGAGTCAATGAGGGACTCTGCCGAACCTGGACTGGGATTTTATTCCAGAGTGAAGGGAGCCTCTGGGTTATGAATCTGTCCCTCCAGCATGTCCCATTTATTTCAGTGCTGAGGCTCAAGTCTCTCGAGCGCGTAGCTCGATGGGATTTGGATTTTCTGAGGTGCAGAATGTCCATTAATTCCGGGTTGGACATGGCTTTATACGTCAGGCACAGATCACCTCTGAGCAGGCGGTATGCCACTGAGTAGAGCTGGAGTTTCTTTAACGGGGCAGCATATGGCATCTGTTTGAGCCCTATAGGTTCATAGTATAAATATATATAGGCTAGTACTAGGCTAACTGCCCTTGCAAGCCATTTTAAGCCTAGCCAATTATCCCTTGTGAGACTCAAACCCTGTACCTTATGCTTGTAAGGCAAACACCTTAACCATTAGGCCACCCAAGTGTTACACAAATAAATAAAAAAACATTGCAGTACTGATAAGCAAAATAAATACAATCAGTGCAGTGCTGATAAGAAACACTGAACAACTAAAGTGTGAAAAATATACTTATGTAGCTCTGTAATTCAGATTTTCTTAGGCACAAATGGAGCTCAGCAAGACAAACAGTGATTCAACTCAAATGTAATATTTTTATACCAACAGATAAAAGACCATTCCAAAGTCACACCCTAAGACAAAGAGATAACACAGAAGCTGTTTGACCAGTTTTAGCTCTCTGGACGGAGTACACCACAAACTCCCAGTAGGGGCGGCCAACAGCAAAAGCCACAAACTATACAAAAATTCAACCACAGTTCAGCAATTATATAAATGGAGACACAGAAAAGTAAATAATTCAGTCAAACAAATAAATAAATAAAAACAGTGTGGTAAACTAGTGCAGAACTGTTACACAAATAAATAAAAAAATGCAGTATTGATAAGCAAAATAAATACATCCAGTGCAGTGCTAAAAAGAAACACTGAATAATTAAAATAATTATCATCTTTTTGCTTGTTTTCATATTTTAGGGGGAAGCTCTTTATTTGTACCTTAGAGCCAATGTCCCATCTATACAAACTTAGGGTTAACACCTATCCCTCTTTATTTAAACCAGTCCCTATTTGGGAAGCTGTGTCCTAGGGAAAAAAAACAGCAATATTTCATCTAAAGTACCTTAATACTACATGGAATAAGTTGTATAACTCAGTTTCTACAAGAGTCAGTTTTTATTGTTGGCAAAAAATGGAGGCCTGACTTTGCACTGGTTGTGGGCATGCTTTATCTGCAAAATCTCACATTTCTGCAAAAATAGGCAGCTGTGGACATATGAAAAGGTGTCAACCCTATGCAAACTAGTATATTGAATAGAATGGCCATTTATTTATTTGCTTGCTTTTGTTGACAGGATGAATTCAGCTGGGCTGTTAAAGTAGCCCACTTGCATTGTAGGAGAAAACAAAAAAGCTATGAACATGTATAATGAAACAATTATTATACAAAATGCAAAAACATTACACATATACATAAGAAGAGCTTTATTCAGGTACAACAACATTGTGAGAGGTGTTGATAGATTAAAATCACAGTTCTTTAGTATGGGCAGAAAGGTTATTAATTCTGAGTGCAAGATAAATATTAATAGGTATATTGCACTGTTAATTTTGTATTTAAGTAATCTAAACTGCTGCCACTTTCCAAATGTCCAACTTTAAAAGGATCATATTTCACTTTATGCTAAACAAAGTAAACATTTTTATGTTTGTTTATAACTGTGACAATAATTATCTTTGTTTTTAAGCACTTTTTTATCAACTGATCACAAACAAGTGTTCACTTTACTTCCTGACCTCTCTGCCATTTGCTGAATTGTTTTGCATGCTATTCCTATACACTATAGAGTACCTCTTCAAATTCATCCTATGCTGCTGAGTAAGCTTCAAGAAGATCGAAACCTAAGCTTCCTCTTTCTAAGGGCTGGTGGCTGCCTCTGTAACTTGACAAATTATTCAAGATTTCTGTAGTTTGAGACAGACTTCTGATTATTATTGTCTTCTCCCCTTTTCATCCTGTAGGGCCATTTTTGAGTATGACATATTACTTAAATATAATCTGGGGAGTAAAAGCAAACAAATGTCCAATAATTGTATACTTAGGTCTAGTGTGTATTTAATTCAATGAATATGGATTATTAAGTACATTAAAGTTAAAAAAGAAGAGCGTTAAGCACTGTCATTCAGTGTTGAGAATATGAATTCAATTAGATTTTAAAGTAATTTTTTAAGACAATTTCATTTTCATGTAAAGCAACAGTGTACAGTTTAACATGATTGGTTGTCAGGCAGCCTTTTGCATCTTCATTTAGAACAGGCAGGAGATATAACTAATATAAGAAGGTGTTAAAGAAAAGGGAAGGGAAGGAGGGGTAGCTTTTAGGAAGGAATACAGTGGCAAGTTGTCCATCTTAATGGTGATGTTTTATATATAGTATGAACGCAATTGTTTAAGTTCAAGAGTCAGAGACAAAACAGCCATACTTGTATAATTCAGCATCAGCAAAGTAAAGGAGTATTACTGCACAAAATATACTCACTCCATGAGATTACCAACAGCAAAATTAAAGAAAATTAATCGATCCAGTCTTTAGTCTGTGATTATTGTGAATCCTTTTACCATATCAGGCATTATTAGTGCAGCTATTTACAGGCACAGCTCACTCAGAAATAATTGCTCCTTTGGTAATGACTATTCTTCTTTCGGCTTTTCCTGGCTAGAGGTCGCCACAGTGGATGACCTGTCTGCTCATGACTGGCAGTGGAGTTTTACTGTGTCAAGTTGCCAGTCTGGCGCCCAACCTTCCACAGAAGGCACACACACACATGCACGCACTCACACCTAGGGCCAATTTAGAGTGTCCAATCCACCTACAGTGTGTCTTTGGGATGTGAGAGGAAACTGGAGCACCTGGAGGAAACCACGTGACCACAGGGAGGACATGTAGACTCGGCACAGAAGGCACCCCAGCCGAGGATTGAACCAGAGAACCTCTTGCTGTGAGACAGCAACAAGAACCGTTGGAACACACAGCCACCCTTCCTTTGGTAATGACTATGCTTTCAACATAATAAACTGGCAGCATAGGTGTTTTTTGTGTGTGTATGTGTTGGGGGGGTTATGTGGACAATACACAAATGATATAAGACGGTGTAAGCTTGTCTTTAGTACTTCAATAAGTAACACAGACCTTGTGTGTAGTCACTTCATCACAACAGTGACATTGCTGTATAATTTTAGAAAGCACTGTGATTGATTTTGTGGAAGCTACTTATTTCAACATGCAGAGTAACCACACTGCTCACCCTGGCCTAGAACAGCAGTGGGGTTAAGTAGTATTTCATCTGTCAAACTAATATGCATCAATGCTGACTTCACTTTAGGACAGTAGGCAAGTAGGCCTGTAGGATGCCTTAATTTACATTTCTTCATTCTCTTTTGTAGGCTGTTCATGTGTGAAATAAGTGTAAGAAAGACAAATCTTTTTGTATGTTAAGATACTTTGATACTTTAACTACTGGGAATATATTTTGTAGTTTGTAGATAAAACTGGAAAAAATCAAGAAGAAGTGAAAGAAGCAGCTTATGAGATTACACACATATATATATATATATATATATATATATATATATATATATATATATATATATGTGTGTGTGTGTCCACTTCTGCGTAGGGGTCAGACAATTGACAAGAAAAGATAAGTAATGAGAGAAAGCCTTCATTATGGCAGTAAGGTGAACAAGGAAAGACATACAAATTAATTAACTTATTTGGCATGGAATGGAGGTTTCCTCATTTCTACCTAGTTTGATGTTCAAAAGGTTGAATGCATTTGCCAACAAAACAAGAACAGCAGCAATACCTTCTAGTGGACATCATCTGTCACGCGAGTAACTTTTCCCTTGTGTCCTCCATTAATAAACAATACCAATCATTACTGTCACTATACTTTAGGCTTTAAAAACAACTGCCAATGTTCTTCATGTTTCTGGAAAAACTCTTTGAGCATTTTAGCTGTAGTTGTTGTAATAATACCAGTCTCCTTAACAGTGGTATAATCTAAAGCTGAAGGAGTGGGTCATTGTTAGGTTCCATACAATTATTTCTAGGTGATCTTTGTTCCCATGTCTGCTGACCATAAAGCTTCCTCTTGATCAGACAGTGCTCATTCATTAATGCAGGTTTTCCAGCTGGAGTCTGTCAGGAATTTCATCATTCAGACAGTAATGAGGATACATTGTGTTGTCACATGCATCTTGGGAATGACAGCATTGTTAATATAGCCTAATCTTATTCCTTGGACAGGAGCCTGTGCAAACTACTTTACTGCAGTGGCTCTCAATGTCCTTGTGAGTACATGATTTCTAGCATTCGGTATGTGTGAACTGATGAGCCTAATGCTCACACACAGGCTGACCCTGTGTATCATTGCCCCTCCCCCAGGGATAACAGTACAGAGTGTATGTGGCCAGCTCTGCCCCTCCCTCTACCCCAGGATGGGCTTGCCCATCTTCCCTGACAGTACTGTTAAGCTCTTCTAACTCAGGGCACCTAGGCCATGGTTAGGACTTTATCCCTCTGTGCTTCTTGCACTGGCTGAAGTTCATTATATTATCATTGGATAGTTTTATTAGTTCTTTTTATGCTGTGGTAGTCATTTGTTTGGCTTGTTTATTTTTTGCACTTCATATTAACTGGTAGGCATTATAAGATGTTTAAGTTGTTGTATTTCTTGGGACTAGTACCTTGCTCAAGCTATCTATCTATATGCAATAACCCCAAAAAATCCGAACTTTGGAAAATATTAAAGCATATTTAAGTTGACAAGTTGGGTCAGAACTCTACCATAGTTTATAAGTCTGGGGTTAATTTGAAGAACAAATATGAAACTACAACCCTTAGGAAATGGGGGTAAAACATGGCTGTAAAGGGTGTGGTTAAATGTAGAGCTATGCAGGCTCCAACACTACCATGGTAAACTACCCAAAAAACATTTATCCCAACGTGGTCCTGCAGAGTGGTGCTAGCAGCAGAGAAATGAAAAGAGTGACTGCTTTCAAGATCTAAGTATATTTTACTGTTATTACCTGTGCGACCACCTTTCCTTGCTGAAAAGCAAGTTTAAACTGTTGATTTACCTGTTTTAAGCCTGTTTTCTGTGTTTTTCTCATACCTGCACTTTAAAAGTTTGTTTGCTTGAATTTTAACTGTTGAGGCTGCCCACTCAAGTGCGCTAGCCTGTGTATTGAATTTACTGTACTTTTCCTGCTGTTTTCCTGAAAAAAAGAAAAAAACAAAAATAAATATCCTTGCTTTCTGCCTTTCCTAACCTAGAATAGTCCCTTACACAGGCATTGCTGTATTCTGGACTTTTGAATAGTTCCTGTGTTGCCCATTTCCTTACTTGGATAGAAGGAAGTTTCTTTGCTCACCAGTGGGAGTGGGGAGCCTTGAGCAGCCTATCTGTCCCTGGAGGAGTGACCTCAGCACAAGAATCTTGTAGTTTATTGGCCGTTTTGGGCCAATTTCTAGCTCTTTAAAGTTCCCTGCATAAAAACCCGCTTTGGCACGTTTTTTCACCTATCCCTACTCAGCAACAGCTCCTCGTGGTCCTGCAGAGTTGTGCTAGCAGCAGAGAAATGAAAAGAGTGACTGTTTTCAAGATCTAAGTATATTTTACTGTTATTACCTGTGCGACCGCCTTTCCTTGCCGAAAAGCAAGTTTAAACTGTTGATTTACCTGTTTTAAGCCTGTTTTCTGTGTTTTTCTCATACCTGCACTTTAAAAAGTTTGTTTGTTTGAATTTTAACTGTTGAGGCTGACCACTCAAGTGCGCTAGCCTGTGTATTGAATTTACTGTACTTTTCCTGCTGTTTTCCTGAAAACAAGAAAAAAACAAAAAAAAAAATCCTTGTTTCCTGCTTTTCCTAACCTAGAATAGTCCCTTATACAGGCATTGCTGTATTCTGGACTTTTGAATAGTTCCTGTGTTGCCCATTTCCTTACTTGGATAGAAGGAAGTTTCTTTGCTCACCAGTGGGAGTGGGGAGCCTTGTGCAGCCTATCTGTCCCTGGAGGAGTGACCTCAGCACAAGAATCTTGTAGTTTATTGGCCGTTTTGGGCCAATTTCTAGCTCTTTAAAGTTCCCTGCATAAAAGCCCGCTTTAGCATGGCTTTGCACGATTGTGCACATAGCACAGCATTGGGCAGTGCCACTTAATCGGGTTTAAGCTATTCCCGGCTCCACAAAGTCTGCTCTTCACTTTTTCCCTTAGAACTGCTCTCTCTCAAATTAAACACCCTAGTCTCAATCTAAGGCCCTGCACTTGCCCATATAAGTAATCTTACAATTCAGCACTAGTAAACTAAAAGCACTACATCCCCATATACTCCCTTCGAGTACCTTTTCCCCTATTGGTCCTTTTTGATTCAGTGATAAAGGAGTTCCCTATACTATTCTAGCATGTCCAAAGGTCAGTTAATGGTTTCCTCTCCAGTCCAGCTGGTGAATCTGGGAATCTTGAGGCAATGTTACAACTGTCTCATGTACACAGACAACCCTCTCCTCCCAACAAGTTCAAATATATGTGAGAGATGCAACCATATAGCCAAACTGGAGGCTGAGCTCTTTGAACTCAGAACTGGTGCAACCAGTCAGGAGGGGAAGGTAACCTCACACATCACAAATCCAGTCTCACATAGTCCTATCACAACAGCAAACCAAACACATAAACACACAAAAACATACTCGGAGGCTCTAAATAAAAATCTGCCTAAGCAGCAAAGATGTCCAAAGCAGACATCCAAGCAAACACTACCCCAAAACAAAACACGCGCAGTACATAGCTCACAAAGTCAGTGTGCCAAACAGTCACAGCCCTTAAGCCTAAATAACACACCTGATACACTTGTAATAGGTGATTCTATAGTCAGACACACTGACGTCCTGCAGGCTGAACAAAGAGAAGGTCACAGTGAGCTGCCTGTTGGGTGCTAGGATCCACCACATAACACAAGCACTCAGGTCACTCCAAAGCAAGTACAAATATGACTCAATCATTGTACATGCTGGTGTGAATGACCTGAGACGTACCTCCCTCGACTACATGAAAAGAGACATAGAGGAGCTCTCTGATCATGTAGCCCAGGCTGGTATAACCCTGACCTTGAGCAGCATCTTACCCTCACCTAGAATGATGTCACAGTATCAAGACAAAATGATCGATTTTAACAATTGGCTAAAATTTTGGTGTCATTCAAAGGGGATCCAGTGTCTGTCAGCCTGGGATGACATGCTCGACAAGCCACATTGCTTCGCTAGGGACGGCTTGCACCTGTCACCCCTGGGCTTTTGGATATTGGCAAAGGCTCTTGTCACCCCCATAGTGCCTTTTTTAGGCAAGGCTCAAAAGACAAACCCACCTCCATAGACAACACAATGAATAAGAAACTAAGGGTAATGCTGCTAAACACCAGAAGTCCAAACCTCAAGATGCATGCACTCGAAGCCCTCCTCAGTATGGAGAACATCGATATCTGTGCAGTGACAGAAACCTGGTTCAAGGCTCCAGAGAGCACACCAGCACTACCAGGTTATACCTCATATCTTGCTTTTTGGCCCCAAAACTCAGACCGATCCACAAAAGGAGGGGGAGTATCCATATTCATCAAAGATACCCACACCTCCAGGTTAGTGGTGCTGCACGAAGCATCAGAGACCATCCATGTGCAACTAACAGTGGGCAAAACTGCTTTTCAGTTTGTAGCATGTTACAGACCACCCTCTCAAAATCAGGAATCCCACTCAGTTTTCCTGAGACCACTGGAGAATATGAAGATCTCTCCAAACACCATTTTATTGGGTGACTTCAACTACCCAAAAATAAACTGGGAGCATTACTCAAGCCCAAACACCCTACCCCAAAGGTTCCTGGAATTTATAAACTCAAATGCTATGGAACAACTAGTCACCACTCCCACAAGAGGGGAAAACATACTTGACCTAATCATCACCAACATGGGGACTCTATGCTCCATACCAGAGGTATACCCCTCATTGGTAAGATCGGACCATAAATTAATCTCACTGGATATCCACATCCCGACCCCACCCCCAGCCCAGAAAACCACAGTGAAAAACATCTCAAAAGCAAATTTCACACCTCTCAAAACTGAGGTTGAATCCTTCAAGTCCCCCGGGCAAGTAGAAACTACGGCCCAAACTGCAGAATCCTATATAAACGCATTCTATGGACACCTCCAGGAATGCATGGATCATGCTATCCCAAACAAAACAAAGACCCAATCTTCCAAAGGCAGGCGTTCAGTCTGGTGGACCCCAGCCATAAATAAGCTGTACAACAGAAGGAGGAAGCTACTACATGATAGAGCAAAATCCCTAAAAGGAAAGGCATCTCTGATCAGTACTAGCAAAAAACTACGATCCCTCATAAAATCCTCCAAGGCCAGCTTCGAGAGAAAAATTGCACAGGAAACTAAAGATAATCACAAGGCTTCTTCAGTTATGTTAGGAACCTGGGATGCAACTCCCAGATATGCTCAGAATTGATCCAAAATGACAAAAAATACACTGAACCTACGGACATTGCCAACATCCTGGCAGACAGGTTCAGTGCAAACTCTCCCCCCTCCCTCTCAAAAGAGCAAATATCTATCCCAGCAGAGTGCTGCCTCCCTAACATCTCAGATGCTCAGGTGAAAGCCGCCCTCTCCAAAGCAAAAAACACAGCATCAATGGGACCAAATGGTGTCCAGGTTTGCGTCCTACATGAACTCCAAGAAGAACTAAACCCTCATGTAAAGCTGCTGTACAATCTCAGCCTTACTACAGGATATGTACCCAAAGAATGGCGTACAGCAACAGTGGTCCCACTCCACAAAGGTGGTGCCTCTACGGACCCCGGAAACTATCGCCCCATAAGCCTGACCAGCCTAGTCTGCAAAGCTATGGAGAGGATCATCATGGAACTCATAAACAAAGACATTGGGGACCTACAGACACTAGATCCTACCCAATTCGGCTTTGTTAAGGGAAGATCTTGCCTCCTGAACCTGGTTGACTTCTTTGAAACAGTCACCAATGCCATAGATGAAGGGAAGGTAGTCCACACAGCCTACCTGGACCTCACAAAAGCATTCGACACAATACCCCACTCGGGCATCATAGATAAGCTATCCAGCTTAAATATAAACCCCTATGTCACTAGATGGGTTGCAAACTGGCTCAAAGACAGAACCCACAGAGTCAGAATTGCTGGAGCCATGTCAGACTCGAAACCAGTTACAAGTGGCATTCTACAAGGCTCAGTTCTGGGACCTCTCTTGCTTGGTATATATTTTTCTGAGGTACAGGCTAACACGAGAGGACTGTGGCTGGCCAAGTTCGCAGATGATTGCAAACTGGGCGCCATAATTGACTCTCCAGCTGACATGAGCATCCTTCAAAAGGGTCTCACAGAGATGGATAACTGGTGCCAGAGCCATGGCCTAAAGCTAAACACCAAAAAGTGTATAGTCATACCCTTTGGCAAAAATAAAGTGCCCACAAATTACCACATAGGTGGTAACCCATTAAGTACGGAGGAAGTAATTAGGGACCTGGGGACCCAAGTCGATAGTAATCTCTCCTTCGACAACCACATTGCCAAAGTGGTTAGAAAGGCCATCTATATTGCCCACCTTATCATGAAAGGATTCACATCTAGATCAAGGGAGGTCATCGTGCCCCTTTATTCATCCATCAGGCCCATAATAGAATACAATGCCCCATTTGGGATGTACCTTACCCGACACCTGCAGCAACTAGAAAGAACCCAAAAGTACCTCACAAAGAGGATCAAGGGACTCAAACAGATGCCGTATGCTGCTCGGTTAAAGAAACTCCATCTCTACTCAGTTGCATACCGCCTACTTAGAGGCGATCTATGCCTGACGTATAAAGCTATGTCCAACCCGGAATTAATGGACATGCTCCACCTCAGAAAATCCAAATCCCTTAGAGCTATGCGCTCGAGGGACTTGAACCTCAGAACAGAAATAAATAGGACATGCTGGAGGGACAGATTCATAACCCAGAGGCTCCCTTCGCTCTGGAATAGAATCCCAGTACATGTTAGGCAGAGCCCCTCACTGACTCTCTTCAAGAGGAATCTTGACTAGTGGATGGGAGATCGTAGGTTTACCCCAGGGATTACTTCTGTGTCACTACTAGACAGAGGCACAGTAACTAACCTTAAAAAGGGCACAGTAAACTCAATTCAAAGGGTGGCGAAAGCCAAACACACTCTGGCTAGGTTTGTAAATGCCCTAGGGCAGATAGCCTAGTATGAACCTATGAGAAGTACAATTGTAATACAATGGGAGCAGTTTACTTACCCCAATGTAATTCATGTTTTGCTTTTTACATTGTGAAGATGATAAATGCCCTAAAGCACAGAATCTGCCAGCACTGCTATGCTATCAAGAGAAAGAACAACAATGTATTGTATAAACATTCCAAAGTATGTGGGAATTTAAAAAAAAAATAAGTTTTTGATATTGGAAAAGGTACCACTTTTTGAGAGGGGTGGTGACTGGGAATCCCGTGTTGAAAGACATAAATTACATTGGCAAGTTCTGTTTAATGCTATAGAGCCCCCAGGGATCAATGACAGAATTTCCATAGTTAGTATATTGATGAATATTAGGTCTAACATTTAAAATTTTATCTTTAATCAAATTATACATTTTTTATTGACAATTGGTCTATGGAATTTGTGAAGTTTTATGTGTTTTATTACATATAATATTTAACTTTTTTAACATTTTCAACGTGATTAGTGAGTCATCTAGTAGATGACAGTGTTTAACAAGATATAAAAGGTTGTAAGGGGAGAATTTTTTTATCTGATGAAGTCAGTTGTTTACATTTGGACGAAAGCACTTAATCTTAATAAACATCCATCCTTTTTGCTTTAAAGTATCTGCGGTTTGTCTAATTTCAATGATAGATTATTTGGACCACTACATATACTAGCATTTTTGACATCTTATATTCTCACATATCTCAGGATATACGAGAATATAAGAGAATATAAGAGTGATCTACTTACAACTTAAGCGATTGTCAAGTGATACTTAGAAATCTTTAGCATCACTTTGTGTTACATAACAACATAAGGCTGTGCTCTTAGTAGCAGGCAGAACAACTAAACCCGACTTTAAGCCTCCTTTTAGTTCTAAGCAGTGAACTTGTGCAAGGCAGCATTTTATTTAAATGAAGTTTTTGGTAAAATAGAAGACTGTTTTTGGTAAACCTTTTTGCAGGGACACTTGCATACTCAACTAATTTTTTTTTTTGTCTGAAGCAATTATATGTTATAGATTTTGAAAAGATCCAAGTGCAGTGTTTTTTTTTTCTTTCACAAACAGTAATTTTCTACCAAATTTATCAACAAGGATTCTGACCATCATTAAAATGATGCAAACATTTTAAGACATTGGTCATATAACCAATTTCCTTGAGCAAAGGGAGATTCTGATACTTGTATGGCAGGATAATACTAAAGTTCATGGACCTCAAGGATATTGATAAAGACAGTAACACTGAGGCTCTATGGCAGAGATAGATAAAACCCTTACTGTTCCTCAGGTGACTTTTAATGGCATGGGTGCTTGAGGGGCTATGGGGGAGAAGAGAAGTGATTGGCTGATGATGTTTCACCCATCCTGGGGAAGGGAAGGCAGCCTAGACATACTGCAGTAGTATCATTAACAGCCTGTGAGCTCCATTTTGCAAAAGCTGTGTGATGGTTACTCAGGTGGTTGTGCATGCATGGAAGTGAGAAAGTAGCTCTCAATGGCTGCAGGTGAGGAGCTCACATATCTGCTGAGGGCGTTAGGTACATTTACTGGAAGCAGTAAGATGATGCAGTAGCATTGTCAGTCATAATTTGAGATGAGCCTAGGCGAGGATAAAGTGGGTCCTGAGGTGGGTCTGGTAGATGAGAGGAGAGGAGTTGTTGACAGTTGATAACTGATTATGTATTTTGTCAGCTATGTTCTGCTGTTCAGGTATGTTCTATTCTTTAGTGTTATATGATCTTAAGTGATTTTTAAACTTATTTCTTTGAGGTTTATAGAGTCTGATGTAGGTCCATCTTTTATGGCTAATAGTTGTTTTGGCAGTATATAGCCTTCAGATAAAGCATAACTTCTAATGATTTTAATGAGAATAATGTTCTGTATCCCATTACACAATCAGATAATGGCTGAGTGCTTTAACTCATTTGGTATACTTCTGCTCGCACCTATAACCCCATATGGCATCATAACATTGTTTGGATCTATTATCCTTAAGTAAATGACTTACTTAATATCAGGAAAGATGTGAAATGATAGTGTTGTATTGTTTCTCATACCAATGTTTGTTAGTTATGAATATTTTTATTTATATTAATATTTTCATAACAGACAGAGATACATATTATTGAGAAGCATAGTTTGAACTATCTTAGTGGGAGATAAAAAAAATAAATGATTACTGTAAGTTTATAATACAGTTAGCTGGAGGTATAGTTAGCGGTTTGTTTACAATTAGGAAACAATACAATGGTTGCTTATTTTTTTTAAATATTGCCAAATGCAAGTGGCGTTAGCGGAGACCTCAGGTAATGATAAAGAAAGCTGTGTTTAACACTTGCAGATATATTCAGTGTTATTTTTGCTATTAATTACATTTAGGCATTTTTTCAAATTTCTGTAAATAAATATTTAAACTAAACATTGGAAAGGAACTCCTAGTCATCATATGAAAGCACATATCAGGCTGAATATATTTAGGTTGTATGGTTTTCAACATATGAAAAGTTGTCTGTAAAAACCTACAGACACACACATCTTTTGTTCTGAAACATATAATGATGCAAAGAATTTGGCTGTTTCGACTTTTTATTGTAAAGAACATTTTTGTATTGACTTTTATTGTTGTAGAGAACATCTTTCACTGAAGAGCACTGCAGTTTACATATTTTAAATACCATTTACTGTTCACAAGATATTTACATTCATTTGGATTTTGTTTTCTTTTTGATTTTTCAGAAAATACTTGGGAATATAAGCAGTCTGACATTCCACAGCTACTAGGTAAGAATACATTTGATGTGATTTTCAAGTCTTGTCTTTCTGTAGCTTAATAAATATCAACTTGTAAAATCTCAGGTTATGTTGTAAACCATATATTTTTGTATTTTGCTATATTCTTTACAATTATGTACTTGTATTCCATATCCAAATTACTTTTTAATTAATTATAAGCTGTATTAAACCACAGCATGTGAAAAAGCAACAGCACAAATAGGTGTGCAAATTCTGGCATATTAGCACTGTGGATTGAGGTGATAGTACCAACAAGCTTCATTCTCTTTTGTGATTTCATTCCCTTAGTTTCCACTTGCAAAGTGTGTCACTCTGAGTGAATTTCTTCACCACATAGTATTCTTATGTTTAGTTCACTGATAAAAAAACAACTTGTGTGTTTCACAGGATCATCTAATTATGAAATGAACAAAAGACACTTGTGGTTCCCCATTGGGCACTATTGTTTACAGCTATGCTGGCTCTTTTTTAATAGGCAAATTATGTGATTTAGAAATAGATTACTCAAAGGATTTTTGAGAATGCCAAATATATAACTGATGCTATTTCAGTGAAGTGGAGGAGGGGCATTGATTACAACTCTGATCTGAGATATATAACAATAAGTATCCTGTTTGTTTGTCTTATTTATACTGGTTATTGCTTCTAGCAATTTATATATAGCACTTTTTATTTCCTGCTGCAAACTTTTTACTGTATTTTATTGCTATTAACTAATCTGCATGGGTAACTGATTTGTTTGCAGTTAAAAGCATTCTGGAGAGTCTCCTTGCTCCTTTATCTGTTTAAAAACTTTCATTTTGTGGCTCACTGCTGTCATAAAGATTTCTGTAATGTTTACTGTCTAAAAGAGTGTAGGCTAATAGCTTTAGTATTGTCCCAGTTCAGATTTGCCTACTCTGGGCCTGTTTGTTTTTGCAGTGATTGTTTTGAGCACATGACTAGGCCATCTTGAATTAGCAGAAGCCTTGCTTTACCTTCGTGGCAGGATTGTGTTGATTGGCTGCTGACTAGTAGGGGCTAGTTCTTTTGTGCTTTTTCTTAAAAAAAAGTTGTCTAAGGTTGTACCTTCTAGTATTTAAGCCCTAACTTTGAGGGGATTTCTGTCTATACACACTGAGCAGAGTGGAGGAGGGGCATTGACTACAACTCTGATCTGAGATATATAACAATAAGTATCCTTTTTCTGGCTTTATACTGGTTATTGCTTCTAGTAATTTATATATAGCACTTTTTATTGCCTGTTACATACGTCTTACTGTATTTTATTGCTATTAGCTAATCTGCACAGGTAACTGATTTGTTTGTTGTTAAAAGCATTCTGTAGAGTCCCCTTGCTCCTTTATCTGTTTAAAAACTTTCATTTTGTGGCTCACTGCTGTCATAATGATTTCTGTAGTGTTTACTGTCTAAAAGAGTGTAGGCTAATAGCTTTAGTATTGTTCCCCACCCTCCCACCCTGTTGGTGTCTTGTACGTGGTGGCCTTGCAGTTGCCTGCCCCTACTGTATATTTGATCTGGGACACTCCTCCCACTCTAGTGTCATTAGCTCATTCTACCTAATACAGAGAGAACATCTGAGAAGGCCTTCTCTTCCTCCTTTTCATTAAAATAAATGCCTGAATCTCCTTGTGTTCTGATTGTGCTTCTCAAGCATTTTGGAAATATAGAGTATATTTTAGTGCATTTATTAAAACTGTAGTTGCCTTAATATTGCTACAACTTAAATGCTCTAGGTTGCACTGCATCTGAATTAAGTGTGTTTTAGCTGCTTTTCTGTATATGTAGACTAGTTACTTATTCTACTGTATTACTGTCTCAAATCCTTTTTCAGTTGTGCACTTGTCTTGCTTCATTTAAAAAGTTTTAAATTGCTAATTTTGTAGAGTTTTACAGTTTCATAGGTTCTTAGGTAGGTACTAGGATATCTGCCCAAAGGCATTTATAAGCCTAGCCAGAATGTATTGGCTTTCGCCACCCCCCCTTAGATTAGTTACCTGTGCCTCTGTCCAGCAGAGCCACTGAAGTGGTCCCCGAGGTAAACTTTCTGTTTCCCATCCACTCGTCAAGGTTTCTTTTGAAGAGTGTTAGCGAGGAGCTCTGCCTAATGTAGATTGTGATCTTGTTCCAAAGCATGAGAAGTCTCTGGGACAAGAATCTATCACTCCAGCACATCCTATTTATTGTTGTGGTGAGGTTTAGATCCCTAGAGCGTGTGGCTTGAGGGGATAAGGTTTTCTTTAGGTGGAGCATGTCCCTCAATTCTGGGTTGGACATGGCCTTGTATGTCAGTAAGAGATCACCTCTGAGTAGGCGGTATGCAACCGAGTACAACTGTAGTTTCTTCAGTCGAGCTGCATAGGGCATCTGTTTGAGGCCAGTGATCCTCTTGGTGAGGTACTTCTGTGGTCTTTCCAGCTGTTGCAGGTGTCTTGTAAGGTAAATCCCAAATGGGGCATTGTACTCTATGATGGGTCTGATGAGTGATGAGTAGAGGGGCACAATGACCTCTTTTGATCTGGATGAGAACCCTTTTATGATTAGTTGGGCCACATGGAAGGAGTTTTCTAACCACTTTGGAAATGTGATTATCAAAGGTGATATTATTATCTACTTGGGTCCCCAGATCCCTTATTACGTCTTCCGTATTTAGGGGACTACCACCTATGTGGTAGTTTGTGGGTACTTTGTTTTTTCCAAAGGGGATGACTATGCACTTTTTGGCATTTAGCTTGAGGCCATGATTTTGACACCAGGTATCCGTCTCAGTGAGACCCTTTTGGAGGATGTCTGTGTTAGCCAGAGAATCAATTATAGCCCCTAGTTTGCAGTCGTCTGTGAACTTGGTCAGCCATAGTCCTCCTGTGCTTGTCTGTACCTCTGAGAAGTATATGCCGAACAGGAGGGTCCTAGGACTGAGCCCTGGGGAACACCACTTGTAACCGGTTTAGAGTCGGACTTAGTTCCCACAACTTTCACCATGTGGGTTCTGTCCATGAGCCAGATGGCAACCCATCTTGTGATGTAGGGGTTTATGTTCAGGCTGGTGAGCTTGTCTATAATACCATAATGGGGAATGGTGTCGAAGCCTTAGCGAGGTCAAGGTAGGCTGTGTGTGCCACCTTTCCCTCGTCTATAGCCTTGATAACTATCTCAAAGAAGTCCACCAGGTTTAGGAGGCATTATCTGCCCTTAACAAAGCCGAACTGGGTAAGGTCCAGTGTTTGAAGGTTTCCAATGTCTCTGTTAATGATTTCCATGATGATGTGCTCTATAGCCTTGCAGACCAAGCTAGTCAGGCTTATAGGGTGATATTTCCCTGTTGTGACTCCACCTTTGGGGAGCAGAATACCCGTTGCTGTGCGACACTCTATGGGTACATATCCTGTGGAGAGGCTGTGTTTGAGCAGTGTGTTTAGGTGAGGGGTTAGTCATCTTTGAGCTCGTGTAGGAAGCAGCCTGGGACACCATCCGGTCCCATTGATGCTGTGTTTTTGACTTTGGAGAGGACTGTTTTAACCTGAGTGTTTGTGATTTCAGGAACTCTACATTCTTCTGGTATGGTTATGGGCCCTTTTGGGGGTGAGAGGGGGGTGAAGTTTGTGCTGAACCTGTCTGCCAGGATGTTGGCAATATTGGTCGGTTCAGTGTATTTTGTGCCATTCTGCACTAACTCTAAGCAGATCTGAGGATTGCCACTTACATTCTTGACATAGCTAAAGACTGCCTTGTGGTTATCTTTGGAGTCCTTGGCAATTTTTCTTTCAAAGCTCGCCTTGGATGATTTTATGAGGGATCAGAGTTTCTTGCTGATACTGATCAGGGATGTCTTCCCTTCTTGGGATTTTATTCTTTTCTGTACTAGTTTCCTCCTTCTATTGTATAGCTTGTTTATGGCAAGGGTCCACCAGACTGGTTTCCTTTTCTTGGAGGAGTGAGTCTTGGTTTTGCTTGGGATGGCATGATCCATGCATTCTTGTCGGTGCCCGTAGAATGCATTAGTAAAGGATTTTGCAGCTTGGACAGTGTTATCCTTCATCATGGGGGCTTTGAAACTTTCCACCTCGGTCTTAAGTTTGCTTTTGAAAAGTTTTTCACAGTGGTTTAATTGCATTTACTGTTTAGGACTACACACTCAAGTGTGTTAGCCTTTTCTGTGTTTATTTACTGTATTATTGCATTGTTTAGTCTGTTTTAACCAAAAAAAATAAATACTATCTTGTTTTCTTATTTCCCACCTTTCCTAGCCAGTATAGTCCGGATCACAGGCTTTGCTTGTCTCAGGATTTTATTTTCTGTGTTCAAAGCTATCCAGACCTTGCTGTGGTAGAGGTAAGTCCTACTGCTTACCAGTGGGAGTGTTGAGCATTGTACTGCCTATCTAACACTAGAGGAGTGGTTTCCAGCTCTGAAATTGTAATTTTATTAGCCTTTTTGGGCTGATTTCTATCCCTTTCAACTTTCTGGCTTAAAAACATGTGTGTTTGTGCATTTTTCTCACCATGGGGCTATGGTTAAACTATTCCAGGTGCCAGAAATTCTGCTCTTCGAATTTTCCCTTAGAACTAGCTGGTTTCTCAGTAGTAGCACTAAAATCTGAACCCCTGTGACTAGCACTTGCTCTAGAACCCTGTGGAAAGCACCAGGAAGCCTTAAACTGATACAAGCACTCAACTCTGCTTGTCAATAAGGAGAAATTAATCGCAGGCAGTAAACAGCCTATAATTGCAAAGTACCTTGCAAAGGTAAGGGAAAACAGCTAAACAGGCATGTCCAAGGGTCAGCTTCTGGTGATTTCTCCTTCCACCTGGTGAATCTGGGCATACTGGGGCAATGCAGCAACTGCCTCATGTACACACACAACCCTCTCCTCCTACCACTCAACACTACAACCTGCGAGAGATGCACTTACATAGCCAAACTGGAAGCAAAGCTCTCTCCGGCCAAGACTGTGCTAGACAGTCAAGAGGAGAAGGTTAACACCTGCAGTACACCTCAAGCAACACATAGCCCTTCAAAACCCACACCATCAACACCCACATATGCTGAGGCCCTTAACATTAACCTGCTCAAGCAACAAGGACGTCTGAAGCTGAAACACAAACAAACACCAGTCACAACCAAAGTGACATAGCTTACAACACCAGTGTGCCACCCAACAACAGCCCTTAAGGCAAGACAATGTATCCAACACTTTAGTTATAGGTGACTCTATAGTCAGGCACACTGATGTCCCACTCACCAGGCTGAACAAGGAGAAAATTACAGTCAGCTGCCTGTTGGGTGCCAGGATCCACCACATAATGCATGCACTCAAGTCACTCCACAACAAGTGCAAATCTGACTCAGTCATTGTCCATGTTGGAGTGAATGGCTTGAGATGCACCTCCCTGGACTACATGAAAAGAGTCATGGAAGAACTCTCGGATCATGTGGCCCAGGCAAGTATGCCCCTAGCCCTGAGTAGCATCCTGCCTTTGCCCAGAATGATACCACAGTATAAGGACAAAATGATTGACTTCAACAATTGGCTAAGCTTCTGGTGTCATTCAAAGAGGATCCAGTATCTGTCTGCCTGGGAAGACATGATTAACAAACCACAATGCTTTTCCAGAGATGGTCTGCACCTGTCACCCCTGAGATTCAGGTTACTGGCTAAAGCTCTTGCCACCCCTATAATGCCATTTTTAGGCAAGGTTCAAAGGACAAAACCACAACTGTAACAGATACAAGCATGCAAAATCTGAAGGTAATGCTACTCAATGCTAGAAGTCTAAACCTCAAAATGCACTCTCTCGAGGCACTCCTAAAAATGGAGAACATCAATATCTGTGCAGTAACTGAAACCTGGTTCCAGGCTCCAGAGAGCACCCCTGCAATACCAGGCTACAACTCTTACCACACTTTTCACCCACCAAACCAAGACTGAAACACTAAAGGTGGAGGAGTGTCCATATTCACCAAGGATATTCACACCTCCAGGCTAGTTGCCCAACACAATACATCTGAAATTCTCCAGGTGCAACTAACACTAGGTAAGACTGCAATCCAAACTGTAGCTTGCTACAGATCCCCCACCATGCCCCAAGATTCTCACTACACCTTTCTAAACATACTGGAAAATATTAAGATACAAACTTACACCCTAATACTGGGTGATTTCAACTACCCTGCCATTAACTGGGAAAACTACTCGGGTACCAACACCTTTTCCCAACGGTTCTTGGAATTCATAAATTCCAACGCCCGTGATCAACTAATCCATTGTCCCACCAGGGCCTCCACTAACCTAGACCTGGTCATTACCAACATGGGAGATAGATGCTCCACACCAGTGGTCACCCTGTCATTGGTCAGGTCTGACCATAAGCAAATCACCCTTGACATCCACATCCCACCCCCACCCCCCAGTAAGGAAACCTCTGTAAAAGACTTCTCCAAAGCCAACTTCATGCTACTCAAGTCAGAAGTGACAAACTTCATGACACCCATGCAGATGGGATCTGAAAGTTCGACTGCTGAATCCTACACTAAGGCATTGTATGAGCACATCCACTCATGCATGATTCGTGCTATCCCAAATAGAGCCAAAATGCTCTCCTCCAAAAAAAGGAAGCCAATCTTGTGGTCTCCTGCCATAAACAAACTATACAACAGAAGGAAGAAACTGTTGCAGAAAAGAGGAAAATCCCAGAATGCAAAAAACTCCCTTACCAGCCTCAGTAAAAAGCTGAGATTCCTCATAAAATCATCAAAAGCTAGTTACAAAAATAAAATTGCCAAAGATTCCAAAGACAACCACAAGGCATTTTATAGTTATGTCAAGAATCTAAATGACAATGCTCAGATCTGCTCTGAGCTACAACAGAATGACATTAAATACACTGATCCCAAGGATATTGCCAATATCCTGTCAGATTGATTTAGTGCCAACTTCACCCCCTAAAGGGCCCATCTCAATACCAAAAGATTGCCAAATTCCGATAATCACAGCCACACAGGTAGAAAACGCACTCTCCAAAGCTAAGAATACAGCATCCATGGAACCAGATGACATCCTGGGCTGTGTATTACATGAACTACAAAATGAACTGGCATCTCACCTAAGTGTCATGTTTAATCATAGCCTCACCTCAGGCTTTGTGCCCACTGAAAGCACACAGCTACAGTTATCCCACTCTACAAGGGGGGATCCACCGTCCCATCAGTCTGACGAGCATGATCTGCAAAGGCATGGAACTCATTATCATGGAATGTATAAACAAAGACATTGGCACTCATTCCCTCCAATACAACTCTTTTGAGTGTGTACCTTTAACTCCTAGTGGGTGTGGCCTGAGCCTTTAAAGATGAAGTTATCACCTTACAATTCTAACAAATACTTACTGACAGAGGTCAGATATCAATTCAATTGTGTTTGTCATCATGTATGCTTCAAGATAAAATATTCTGATACCTTGTATGCAGCATGATTTTGGAATTATTAATGCTAGTATGATCAAGTAACATTGGACGCCTAGAGGAGCAGTAGGAGGTAACTGCAGATGCACCTAGAGGCGTCACTCGGCTGTAATTTGTTAAAACACTGGACCCCAACAGTTTGGGTTCGTGAAGGGCCGATCTTGTCTCCTGAACCTGATCGACTTCTTCAAATCAGTTTCTAGAGCTGTAGACGAGGGTAAGGCAGGCCATACAGCCTATCTGGACCTCGCCAAGGCCTTTGACACCATCCCCCACTCTGAAATCATAGATAAACTTACTAAGCTGGGGATAAATCCCTATGTCACTTGATGGGTTGCCAACTGGCTTACTGACAGAACCCATACTGTAAAAGTAGCCGACTCCAAATCCAGCTACAGACAAGTGACAAGTGGAGTACCTTAGGGTTCAGTCCTGGGACTGCCCTTGTTTGGCATCTACTTCTCTGAAGTACAGGCCAACACTAAGGGACTGTGGCTAACAAAGTTCTCAGATGACTGCAAACTGGGAGCCATTATTGAATCCCCAAATGATATGGATATTCTACAAAAGAGCCTTACAGAAACAGATGCTTGGTGCCAGAGCCATGGGCTCAAGCTTAATGTCAAGAAATGTATAGTTATCCCCTTTGGGAAAAAACATGTACCCATGAATTACCACATAGGTGGCAGCACATTAAACACCGAAAGTGTGATGAGAGACCTAGGGACTCAGGTGAACAGTGGTCTCACCTTCGATAACCACATCGCCACAACAGTCAGGAAATCCTTCTATGTGGCCCACCTCATCACTAAGGGCTTTTCATCCAAGAAAAAGGAGGTCATTGTCCTTACCACTGTACTCATCCCTCATTAGACCCATTATAGAGTATAACACCCCATTTGGTATGTACCTTACAAGACATCTGCAACAGCTGGAAAGGACCAGAAATACCTCACTAAAAGAATCACAGGATTAAAGCAGATGCCATATGCTGACAGTCTAAAAAAACTCCAGCTATACTCTGTGGCATATTGTCTACTCAGAGGTGCTCTCTGCTTAACATACATGGCCATGTCAAACCCTGAGCTGTTGGACATGCTACACTTAAAGAAATCCCAATCCCTTAGAGCCGCACGCTCCAGGGATCTAAACCCTGTCATCACAATGAACACAACATGCTGGAGGGATAGGTTCCTGACCCAGAAACTCCCCATACTCTGGAATAAACTGCCCATACATGTCAAGCAGAGCACCTCCTTGGCCCTCTTCAAAAGGAACCTTGATGATTGGATGGGGGATAGTAAATTCACCCAGGGGATCATGTCAATCGCCCTGCTAGACAGGGGTCCAGGGAAGTAAATATTGTGGGAAGAAATATCCAGGGAATTGTTATGGCTAGGCTTGTATAGGCCCTAGGACCGATAGCCTAGTACCAACCCATGAACCACTTTCACTAAAACCACTATTATAGAATAAATGACTCTGAAAACCATTTTCTTTTAACCTTTCAATTCAAATTGTACTCCTGTTTGTTTTTCCTTCATTAATTTACATTTCTTTCTTTTTTTTTTTGGAATTTATGCTTAGGTCTATGTGCTTCAACTCCTTGTTATCTATGTATTTGTTTTATTGTTGGGCAGTGATGATAGAAATGTGGAGTTTTGTTTTTAATTGCAATGTGCCTGCCCTTTTCCTAAAGTTGTGCAACCATGGAGTTTATATATTTTAAGGCAGTATGGTGTGCTTCCTTTCACATGAGCAGTTCAAGGGGAGGTTTGCACCACTTCAAAAACAATATTTATTGTATTTTTTTCTGTGGCAGTGGCTTTCATTTTATTTATTCAGTGGTAATGCTTTCAGTGAAACTGGCTTCATGACTAGTATCCCATAAAATGCTGTTCATATCTATATTTGATCATATAATCGGAGTTAGTCCTGCAGTATTTGAATGCAGTAACAGAAAGAATTTAGAGTTAATGATGTAAAAATTATATACATAGCTTTTCACCTCAAGATGCCTAACTGTCTGTTGAAGTATTATCAGTTACTGTACCTTACAGAAAAGTTACTAGCAGGCAAAGAAATAGACAGACAGATCATCATATAGTTTGCAGGAAGAGTTTAATGATCCAAAATGCCAGAGAAATAGAAATACAGTAACAATCTACTCTATATTGTTAATTCAGGTAAAAGCTGTAATAGCTCAGGAACAGCCATACTAACTAAATAAACATTTTAGGAACAATCTTAGAGAGTGATATTGATCCTCAGAGTATGTGGTGATATGTAGTGTAAAAACAATCAGTTTGATACATCTATCCTAAATCTATATGCATCATGTTACAAACCCTGATTTTATAATGAACATTTACAACATATTAAACACATTCATAAAGCAGTATTATACAATGACCCCCCCATTAATATTCCAAAACGTGCATACTGATTGGCCAGTGTGCCTATTGTAAATTCCACAATATACCAACGGAAAAAGGTCCGGTCGCCCAGACTTTTTTCCGTTGGTATAAAGTGTTTTTAATAAATAATAAAAAAAATAAAAAAAAAATGGAGCAATGGAGACTTTCTTTTCTCTGTTGCTTCCATTTCAAAGCACTGATGTACTGGGTATGCGTAGGAATGCAAGTCCCATACGCATGCGCAGTACATCAACACAAGGAAGCAGTATACCACCACCGGTAGAGGAACAGTAATGCATCATTATACAAAGACATTATTTAAGAAAAGTAAGTATTTTTTTTCTTAAATAATGTCATTGTATATTAGCAATAACCGAATCCGTGGTTGTGGTATATTGAAATTTACCCATGGTTGGCTTTATTTAATCACTCGGGTTTCGCCCTCATGATTAAACCACGCCAACCGTGGGTAAATCTTCAATATACCACACCACATCATCGGTTATTGCTTATTTATATCATAGGTGGAGGTTGGAATTCAATTATCAATCCAGACTAAATGCACCATCAACTATCCTAAACCTTATAACTGACTTTGAGCTTGTTGACTGATGCTTAATTTCTAAATCCATTTCCTCAAACAACAAATAGACATATTTCTCACATTGTCACAAATCATGCTATAGGACTGATTTCCTCTTAATTCCTGATATATTTTAGAGGTTATTGTTCATTAGTTCATAGGTGTTTACTAGGCTAATGACCACAAAGGCCTTTCTAAGCCTAGCCATGCATCCCAAATCTCTGACAAGTTCTGATACCCTTGATAAGTGTAAGCATGGGCCTGGGAGATGAACCATTTACAGGTTACCGCTTTGCATCAGAGACATAGGTGCCA
This sequence comes from Protopterus annectens, assembly GCF_019279795.1. NCBI lineage: Eukaryota > Metazoa > Chordata > Ceratodontiformes > Protopteridae > Protopterus > Protopterus annectens. Next base: position 367,083,761 of record NC_056749.1, read on the forward strand.
AACCAGGGATAAATTTCTGGTTTCTCATCCAATTGTCCAAGATGCACTTGAATTGGATTACGGAGGAACTCTGCTTCACATGGATGGGGAGCCTGTTCCATAGATGGGGTAGCCTCTGGGATACATACCTATCTCTCTAGCAGGTCCTATTTATATCACAGGCAAGGTTTAAGTCTTTAGAACAGGTCATTCTGGTACTGCTTCTTTTGTGGATATGCAGGAGGTCGATTAGAGTGGGGTCTGACAATGCCCTGTGTGCCAGGCATAGATCTTCCCTCAAAAGCCTGTAGGAGACAGAATACAGGGATAGGCCCTTGAGATGGTCTGCATAGGACATATTACTTATGCCCTGTATTCCTTTGGTGAGGAACCTCTGTGGACATTCCAGTTGTTGGATATGTCTGGTTAAGTAACTACCCAAGGAGGCATTGTACTCAATGATAGGTCTGATGAATGCCGAGTACAGTGGAACAATGACTTCCTTGGACTTAGATGCCATACCTTTGTTATTAAGTTGTGCAACATAGAATGATTTCCTCACTACTGTAGACACGTGATGATCAAAGGCTAGATTATTATGTGTGTCCCTAAATCCCTGACTACCGGATCCACTCTATGGGGTGTGTTGTCAATATGATAGTTACCAGGGATGGTTGACTTCCCAAAGGATACTCTTATGCATTTCTTGGCATTTTGTTTTAGTCCATGGCTCTGACACCAGTTGCTTGTCTGTGTCAGCCCCTGCTGAAGAACATTTGTGCCAGTGTGTGATTCAGTGACAGCTCTTAATTTGTAATCATCTGCAAATTTAGTCAACCAGTCTGAGAAGTAAATGCCAAAAAGGAGTGGTCCAAGGACTGATCCCTGAGGGACTCCACTTGTGACTGGCCTCTTTGTAGAGGTGGACTCCTGAATTCTAACTTTCTGGGTCCTGTCTGTGAGCCATTTGGCTATCCACTGGGTGACATACAGGTTTGTACCTAACCTCTTGAGTTTGTCAACAATGCCTGAGTGGGGTATTGTGTCAAATGCCTTGGTCAGGTCAAGGTAGACAGTGTGAATGATTTTGTCCTCATCCATTGCTTTGGTGACCTTCTCAAAGAAGTCCACCAGGTTGAGTAGGCATGATCTGCCCTTTACGAAAACAAACTGGGTTGGTCCAGTGTCTGGAGGTTTACTATATCTCTATTAAGCACCCCCATGATAATTCGTTCCATGGCTTTACATATAAGACTAGTGAGACTTATGGGTCTGTAGTTTACAGGGTCTATAGATGGCCCACCTTTGTGCAGAGGGATGAGTGTTTCCTTTCACCATTCATGAGGAATGAAGCCTGTTTGGAGGCTAAAGTTAAATAGTAATTTCAGTGGCCCTGACAGGTCATGCTTCATGCTATTTAGAAGGCATCCAGAGATATTGTCTGGGCCCATTGATGCAATCTTCTTGGTCTTAGAGAGAGCATTAAGGACCTGTTCCCTAGTGATAGTAGGGGGAGTTATAGTTGATATTTCCTGAGGGAAGATTGAGGAGGGGAGGGAGGAGTAAAGTTGGGGTTGAATTTATCAGCCAGGAGGTTTGCTATATCTTCTGACAGTATAGGTGGCTCTATTTGTAATGAGCTCTGCACACAATTGTGTATTGTCTTTGAGGTTGCGGGCATAGCTAAAGAATGCTTTGTGGTTGTCCTTGGCCTGGGAGGCCAAACTTACCTCAAATTTGGCATCGGTAGACTTTGTGAGTTGTTTGCTTAGTTTAATTAGAGTGCTTTTATCTTGCTGGGTACTGCACTTCCTAAATTTTTAAGGGGGTGCAATATTTATGCCGATATACGGGCCAATCAAAACATCGCAAAACAGAGCTACTTCTGTTTAATGCCGAACTGCGATGTTCCACATTAAACAGAAGTAGCTCCGTGTTTAGCGATTTTTGATTGGCCCATATACCGGTATACGGGCCAATCAAAACATCGCAAAACAGAGCTACTTCTGTTTAATGCAAAACTGCGATGTTCTACATTAAACAGAAGTAGCTCTGTTTTGCGATGTTTTGATTGGCCCATTATACCAGTAAACGGGCCAATCAAAACATCGCAAAACAGAGCTACTTCTGTGTAATGTGGAACTGCGATGTTTCACATTAAACAGAAGTAGCTCTGTGTTTATTTATTTTTGATTGGCCAAGGCCAATCAAATAAAAAATAAACACAGAGCTACTTCTGTTTAATGTGGAACAAGACCTTTTTTTTTTTTTTAGTCCCTACCTGGCCAGTCGGAAATCTGGCAACTCTGCTTAAAGCACAAAGTTAAGGATCTAGAAACTAAAAATTATTTGCACTGTAAAAAAACAGAAGAAATCCCATGGAAAAGTGCCAGATGTAAAAGCAAAATGATAATAAAAATCCAACCAAAGGCACAACATGGCAGAGTATCTAAAATAAAATACTTTAATAAAAAACACATGTAAGTGCTTTCACACTCAAAGTGCTTCATCAGACCATAAAGACAGTCACAAAAACACAACATCAATTAACAGATCAATCCAATTAAACAGTTTAATGATGTAAGCTTCTACATTTCAAGTTGGGTTTTAAAGAGACCTTCTCATTAATACCTGGTGACTTGTCAGCTTGTAGGTTTATAATCCAGTGTAACTCCCTCAACTCAGTAAGGTTCCTTAAGTCACCCTCCCCCACCCATTCATTCTCACAAACCACTTCTATGGCTCTAAAAAGAAAGGTAAGAGCAACACCATTCTCTAAAGTATCAGTAGCTATTGCACTTCTGATGTCACCCATCCTAGTACTATAGAGATGCTCTCTTATTCTTTCAAATAAGGTGCGATTACTCTTCCCCACATAGAAACAATTGCATTCTATGCAAGTTGCAAGATACATTATATTACGGGTGCAACAATCTGCTGAAACATTAAACCTATAAATATGGTCAGTACGTGGATGAACAAAAATGTCACTGAGCTCTATAAATTGACAAAAATGACACCCAAGACATTTCCTCATATTTTGTTGTACAACAGGCCCTTCTCTTGGAGCCCATTGCGTCCTATAGCATAATTGTCTCTTTAAGGACTTTTTATTCTTATATCTAAACAAAGGTATATTGCCAACAATTTCACATATGGTTTCGTCAGTTTGCAAGATGGACCAATTGCGCCTAATGATGCTATGTATAGCTTCTACATCACTGGCATAATGTAAGGTAATGGGGAGGCCTCTAGAGACATCCATTCGACCATTCAAGGTTCCATGTGTATTAGAATCAGAAAAATATGGCCTGGCCCTACTAGTCCTAAGCCCTCTAGTAGATCTACAAGTTTCTCTGATGATCTGATCACCATATCCCCTGTGTCTAAATTCAGACATCAGATTGGTTAAGACACTCTCAAACCTCTGATCAAGGTTATTCAACCTTGACATCCTAAAAGTCTGTCCTTGCAAAATATTCTTATAAACAAAGCTAGGGTGCATGCTGCCTCTATGTAAGACTGCATTACGTCTGAAGGTCTTCCTGAACAGGCCAGTGTTAAAATTGCCATCGGTATCTCTGTCTATGGTGACATCAAGGAAATCTATAGAAAACTGAGAAACCTTGCTGGTAAATTTCAAGAATGTCGTGGTAGTATGTATATAGTCTGCAAATTCCTGTAGGCTCTCAGATGTACCTCACCACAACAGGAATATGCCATCCACAAATCTTCTATAAAACAAAATAGAAGATGTCTGGGAATGACCTTGAAAAACATATTTCTCCTCCCAAGATGCCAAAACTATGTTGGCGTAGCTATTAGCACATGCCGTGCTCATAGCCACGGCAACATTCTGTAGAAAAACAGCATCCTCAAACATGAAAGCATTACTATCTAAAACTGTCTCCAAAAATAAACGTAACAAATCAATCAGATCAGATCAGCTGAAAAATCACTATGATGCTTTAAATAGTCCTTGATCATCTCAATTCCTATCAAATTGGGAATCACCGTAAAAAGTGACTCTACATCCAGGGTCACTAAGAGACAATCAGTAATCACACCTTGGCTGCTGGTAAAAGCATATAAGTCATTTAAAAAATGTTTACTATCCCTTAAAACAAATGAGACCTCATTCAAAACTTTCCTATGATGTTTTTCAATAAATATAGAAAACGGTTCCGTAATCCACCCCCTGCCAGACACAACGGGCCTAACGGGTGGATTAGAAAAAATTCTTATGAATCTTATCAACTTCTCATGAGTCAATACTGACAAAATCCCATTTGACTACCATTATTATAGAAATGGGATTTTGTCACTATTGACTGATGAGAATGCTTACAGGTCTATTAATGTAGAATTTGTTAAAAGTGTTGAAGTGAGATGTTGATAACATGATTTCAGAATGTTTAACTAGCTATTTAATAACTTCTAGTTTATGTAATTATTTAACAGTGGAACTTTCAGTTATACCCATTTTTCAAGGGCTTCCTTAGATTCATAAGAATTTTTCTAATCCACCGCTTAAGCCCATTGTATCTTTATATTTATTAGAAATCATATTTCTACAGGTGCCATCTCTACCGTTTTCTAAAAAGAAGTTTTAAAATTGTCTCCTCTATTATTGAAAAATGCTGGTCCATATGTCAAACCTGCTACTAATATGCTTGACAATATTTTCCAATTTTTTGTTACAATTTTCTTCATATTTACTGTATCTACTGAAAATTCTGGTCCATGCTTGGCTTTCTCTTTTCTCTATTTAAACAATGTCTAAATCAGTCTTTCTTTTTCATCATTGATACTGGTTTATGTTCACTATTTCTTTCTTCAAATACTTCTCAAACTCTTAGCACAAGAATTATAGAGACAGTCAAAAATAATGGGGGGACAACAGCCCAAATGTAGGGATATTTTTTTTAAATATTGCTCTTGCAAACTTGGAAAGTTGATAGAATAAAAGAATAGGTTTTGCATTAGCATACCTTTTGTGATAGATGTGAAGTCTACAATTCAAATGTCTATCATTATTTTTTGACTTCAGTCCTCAGATTTATCAGAAAACCACACATTCTATGAGGAACAAAACAAAAATATGAGGCAAAAATCTGGTCATTCTGCGCAAATATGGTCACTTGAGAGGCATGGAACTACATGGTGTACATCACATGCCAGAACTCAATGCAGTTCATACAAAGGCTAATGCTATGGAGTACTGTCATAAGCTACTAAATGCCAGGAGAAGACCTTGTATGCAGTAGGTGTACAAATGATCTGCTGTCCAGGTGTCTATGTTTCACAGATGTGTGAATTATGAACAATACAGAGTACTGCAGCAGCGAATATGTGCCAGTCCAGCTTTGGACTATCACAACTAAATGTCAGAGTAACAGTCCAGAAAAAAATGGAAAATATCAGTGTTTGCAGCAAAGCACTGCTAAGCAAAAGCATCAGCTTGTGCTGTATGTATAGCTCTGTACAGCATAAAGAAGAAATCCAATGAATGTTGGATGGCAGTGCCACACCCATAAGTCTTGACAACCACTTCTTTTACCCCACGCACACTATTGATTATAGCATTCTCCTGATTTCAGTATAGTAGCAATTACACCCAGGTGTTCGGTGCTTACTGTACTGTTTTTATTAATCCAGTGACCCATGATTGAGAAAGGGAATTCTCACAACACTGACTGTCCATTCTTTAGATTGCTGAGAAATGGCAAATTTCTAACAATCAGTTGTTATTCTGACAACAGTTTTTTTTTCCTCAAATATTTTTTTATTTTCAGTTAAAACAACATTTACATAATATTTTTAAATATCATTTTAAACAACTATATACAATATTTACAATAGCCTGACTTTCAATTATATGCACAGTATGTTACTAAATATAGAATTAGCAGATCAGTTATCAGAGATACAATATTGATTATTTCAGTGTGTCCAACAAAGATATAACTTTCTTCCAAGGATTATTTACCAGTGGCCTGGGATATATTCGTATTTCTTTGATTTTTATTTCCATCAATGCAGTTGTCTTCAGTAAAGCGTAGAATTCTTCCAAGGTCAAGGGTGTATTTGAATTCCACCTTCTGGTTACGCATTTCCTAGATATAGCAAGTATTGTCCATAACAAATACATATTTGTCTTATTCAGGTAGGGACCTTCATTTACATTTAGTATAATCAATACTTTAGTTAAGGTAAAAGATTCATTAAATAAAGCTTGTAAAAACTGATTGATCCCATTCCAATATGATTTAATTTTATTACATTGTGATCTGTAGTGAGAGTAGAGATCAGGTTGAGGAGACCCTTGAGAGATGGAGATATGCTCTAGAGAGGAGAGGAATAAAGGTCAGCAGGACTAAGACAGAATATGTGTGTTTGTGAATGAGAGGGAGGATAGAGGAATGGTGACGATGCAGGGAGTAGAGATGGCAAAGGTGGATGAGTTTAAGTACTTAGGATCAACAGTTCAAAGTAATGGTGAGTGTGGAAGAGAGGTGAAGAAGAGAATACAGGCAGGGTAGAATGGATGGAGAAGAGTGCCAGGAGTGATTTGTGACAGATGGGTACCAGTAAGAGTGAAAGGGAAGATCTACAAGAGGGAAGTGAGGCCAGCTATGTTGTATGGGTTGGAGATGGTGGCATTGACAAAAAGGCAGGAGTCAGAGCTGGAAGTGGCAGAGCTAAAGATGTTAAGATTTGCACTGGGTGTGACAAGGATGGACAAGATTAGGAATCTGTATATTAGAGGGTCAGCTCAGGTTGGATGGCTTGGAGACAAAGTCAGAGAGGCGAGACTGTGTTGGTTTGGACATGTGATGAGGAGGGATGATGGGTATATTGGGAAAAGGATGCTAAGGATGGAGCTGCCAGGTAAGAGGAAAAGAGGAAGGCCTAAGATAATGTTTATGGATGTGGTGAGAGAGGACATGCAGGTGGTTGGTGCAACTGAGCAATATGCAGAGGACAGGAAGAAATGGAAACAGATGATTCGCTGTGGTGACCCCTAACGGGAACAGCCAAAAGAGAAGAAGCTGTTATTCTGACAGTGTATAATATTAGTTCTTCAGGAACTTACCAGAGACTGAAAATTACTATACATGTTTGCATTAAACTTGTTTTTTTTTAATTTCTGACTTTTGAAAAGTATGATGTTAGTATAGATACAAATATATATAGTAATTCTGAAATCATAAATTACAAGAAATTGCACACTGTTATTAATGCTCATTTAAATAACAAGGACTTTAGACCATATGTAGAATCTTACTTTACATAGGTGTCAGGCAGACGTTCTGTCTGGTGGACCCCAGCCATAAACAAACTATACAATAGAAGGAGGAAGCTACTAAATGATAGAGCAAAATCCCAAAAAGGGAAGGCATCACTGATCAGTATTAACAAAAAACTACGGGCACTCATAAAATTCTCTAAGGCCAGCTTCGAGGGAAAAATTGCACAGGACACTAAGGATAATCACAAGGCTTTCTTTAGTTATGTTAGGAACTTGGGTGGTAATTCCCAGATATGCTCAGAATTAGTCCAAAATGACAAAATATACACCGAACCCACAGACATTGCCAACATCCTAGCTGACAGATTCAGTGCAAACTTCTCCCCCCCCACCAAAAGGGCAAATATCTATCCCAGCAGAGTGCTGCCCCCCTGACATCTCAGATGCTCAGGCAAGAGCCACCCTCTCCAAAGCAAAAAACACAGCATCAATGGGACCAGACGGTGTCCCGGGCTGCGTCCTACATGAACTCCAAGAAGAGCTAAACCCAAACATAAAACTACTGTTCAATCTCAGCCTTACTACAGGATATGTGCCCAAAGAGTGGTGTACAGCAACAGTGGTCCCTCTCCATAAAGGTGGTGCCTCAACGGATCCTGGAAACTATCGCCCCATAAGCCTGACTAGGTTGATCTGCAATGCTATGGAAAAGATCATCATGGACCTCATAAATAAAGATATTGGGGACCTACAGACACTGGATCCTTCCCAGTTTGGCTTTGTTAAGGGCAGATCCTGCCTCTTAAACCTGGTTGATTTATTTGAAACAGTCACCAAGGCCATTGACGAGGGGAAGGTGGTCCACACAGCCTACCTGGACCTCGCAAAAGCCTTCGATACAATACCCCACTCGGGCATTATAGATAAGCTCACCAGCTTAAATATAAACCCCTATGTCACTAGATGGATTGCAAACTGGCTCAAGGACAGAACCCACATGGTTAGAATTGCTGGAGCCATGTCAGACTCCAAACCAGTTACAAGTGGTGTCCCACAAGGCTCAGTCCTGGGACCTCTCTTGTTGGGTATATATTTCTCGGAGGTACAGGCGAACACGGAAGGACTGTGGCTGACCAAGTTCGCAGATGACTGCAAACTGGGTGCCATAATCAACTCTCCAGCCGACACAAGCATCCTTCAAAAGGGCCTCATAGAAACAGACAACTGGTGCCAGAGCCATGGCCTCAAGCTAAATGCCAAAAAGTGTATAGTCATCCCTTTGGCAAAACAAAGTGCCACAAATTACCACATAGGTGGTAATCCATTAAGTACAGAAGAAGTAATTAGGGACCTGGGGACCCAAGTTGATAGCAATCTCTCATTTGACAACCACGTGGCCAAAGTAGTTAGAAAAACATTTTATATAGCCCACCTAGTCATGAAGGGATTCAGATCTAGATCAGGGGAGGTCATTGTGCCTCTTTACTCATCCCTCATCAGGCCCATAATTGAGTACAATGCCCCTTTTGGGATGTACCTTACCAGACACCTGCAACAACTGGAAAGACCCCAAAAGTACCTCACCAAGAGGATCAAAGGGCTGAAACAGATGCCATATGCTGCCCGGTTAAAGAAACTCCAGCTCTACTCAGTGGCATACCGCCTGTTCAGAGGCAATCTGTGCCTGATGTATAAAGCCATGTCCAACCTGGAATTAATGGACATGCTGCACCTCAGAAAATCCAAATCCCATCGAGCTACGTGCTCGAGACTTGAACCTCAGCACTGAAATAAATAGGACATGCTGGAGGGACAGATTCATAACCCAGAGGCTCCCTTCACTCTGGAATAAAATCCCAGTCCAGGTTAGGCAGAGTCCCTCATTGACTCTCTTCAAGAGGAATCTTGATGAGTGGATGGGAGATCGTAGGTTTACCCCGGGTACCACTTCTGTGTCACTGTTAGACAGAGGCACAGTATACTAATCTCGAAAAAGGGCATAGCAAAATAAATTTAAAATAGGTGGCGAAAGCCAAACACATTCTGGCTAGGCTTATAAATGCCCTAGGGCAGATAGCCTAGTATGAACCTATGAACCATATGAGGATGAGTGCCACACTTTTTTTATTAATGCTCATTTAAATAACCAGGACTGTAGACCATATGTAGACTCTTACTATATAGGTGTCGACCATATGAGGACGAGTGCCACATGGTCTCAATTTTTTTATTAATACTCATTTAAATAACAAGGACTATAGATCCCATATAGAATCTGCTTTACATATGTGTTGACCATATGAAGACAAATGCCATGTGGTCTCAATTTTATTATTAATGCTCATTTAAATAACAAGGACTGCAGACCACATGAAGAATCTTGCTTTACACAGGTGTCAACTGTATTAGAACGAGTGCCATGTGGTCTCGGTCATTCATGCTTCCAGTAAAGCTACTGATATGAATGTTCTTCTTGCAGCTTGTTTTTTCATTGTGACCATTTTTATATATTGTAAGTATTTATTACAAATTATATACTGCTGTCTTTAATCTACATTTCATAAACACTATCTAAAGTACCATATTAATATGAAAGCAGATTGAATGCCAAAATCTGTTGAATTTAAAATATCAGTGAATGCCTAGAAGATAGTCTTACTTGGAAATGGCCCAGTACCTAGGTGGGCCAGTATGAATTGGCATTGCTGTGCCTACAGATCTAGAAACTGTATGTTGAAAATGGGGGATTTTTCTTACTGTTGTTTGTTTTTGTGGATGCAATAGTGGTAGCAGTAGCAGTAAGGAACATATTTAAAACTAGCAGATTCATCAGTGGACCTACATCCACACTTACACTGATAAACTAGTGGAAAGACAGTTGTATTTATTTATTTGTTTACTTATTTCACTTTTATAGCCAGGTAAGTATGCTGGTCAACAGACCCTTTTCAGCCATGGCCCGGCCATAATACAGGCTGCATGCAGTTCCTAGAATGGATTGGTACCCCAAGATGAGTTTCTGTTCCTTGCCCATCTGTGTGCCAGGACAGGTTCCAGCTCCTTCTTTTGTCCATATTGTCTTAAGTAGGTAATTGGAGAATGGATTAATTAATCACTTCATTTTTAGCACAACCCTTCAAAATAACAATAAAAATTACTTCAGCCTTTGGAAAGCAATGGCAAAATTAATCCTGACCTGTGAAGATACAACAGTAGAACGGAGGATGAGAGCTGTCATATTATAATAAAGCTGCACCCCATACCTCTCAACCTGGAAACATCAAAAATCTGGACAATGGCCCATGGAAATAGGTACAAATCTGTACACTGATTAACATGACATTTGCATATAAAATTGTGAAACCCTGCCCACCCCGATGGAATTGTGGGATACCATTATTCATGCGCAAATTTAAGAACAGACAAAATATTAAATGCAAAAAAATGATCCCAACAGTCGACCAGAAACACACCAACTTTATTCACCACAGAAAATTCCTGTGACTAAGCGCTTTTGCCATTGATTGGCTTCATCAGAGTCTCTCATTTTCTTCTGAAATTGTATTTAGGTTCCATGAATATTAAGAAAGTCAGGAAAGCAGTTGTCCATGGTAGAAGGTTACCCCAAAAACATTTAAGTTCTGAATTTGTATACTGGTATGGATAGCAGTCTTCAAAACCCAAAATCTTAGAATCCTTCTACCACTACTACGTCTACTACTATGACCGTTTACTGCTTACCTTCAACTGAAAGACAATTGCAAATTAAGGAATAAGCAGTTGGTGCCAGGCTAAAGCTTTCTAATACTAGCTTTCTACGACCAGATCCCAAAGAAATTATCTCTGTTTTTGATGCACTGCTCCGAATTACAGTCTTGATGGGAAATTAAGCATTTATAATCTAAAAATAAAAAAATCCAGGTAGTGATTTACATTCTAACAAAACAATTTTATTGATTTCCAAAGTAGCAAGACAGATAAGCACTGCTATTAGATTTCGTTACAAGTTTGGTGTACTAGCGTTTATGTAGTCATCACAGCATTGCGAAGCTTTCTGCCTGTTGTTTTATAGAATTAAATAATTATACTTGGTCATTGGAGTATCAGTGTGGAATTCTAATTTTTTAATTAGTTGGTAAAAATCAATAGGAGATGAATTAACCAATGGCCATTTTATCTATATTTCTGAGAGCTATATCTCATGCAAATCTAATTGGAGTCACCTGACTGGGCGTTCTTATGTGTTGGGGCACTTTTCATTGGATAGGTCGTCCCAGCTCATACTTGCAGCAATTCCAGAAGTGGGAATTTGTAAAGACAAGCCTTATTGGTTGAATGGGGACTGCCAATAAAGGACTGTGGCATAAGGGGTGGGTGGGGAACTGCTGACCATGGGAAAGCTTTGTTAATCTGGTTGGCTGAAATATTTCTGAGGAGGGTGGGAGCAGACCTCCATTTGGGGAGGGGACTGCCATGTAATGACTATTGGTGTGAGCCTGTGAGGTGAGATCATATTCATAATCGGTGCAGTGGAGGGAGTAGTCTCCATTATCTCAAAGACTGAATGATTACAACGGTAAAATATAAACACTTTTTTGAAAATACTCCTGGATAGTTACAAAGAAAAATAAAGATAATTAAAATAAGAATAAAACATTTGGAACCCATAATAAACGTTCCCATAACAACAAATGGCCTGGCCATTACAGTCTTTAGAAGAAGAATTGTTTCATGGTCTGAAAATGTGCAATGAGTATTAGCTGGCTCACTATGGATATGTATAATAAATCTTCCTTGAGGGAAGTCTGTTCCCATGACATTCATAATGATGGAACCTGGCCTGCTAATCAGCTATTATGACTTAACTCTGAACATAGTGTTCCACGGTTAAGCTAAATAGACAAAGATCTAATTAAGGAGGGTCCAGGACTGAAAATTGGGGTAAACAATTATGGCCCAAAGTTAGAAAATATGGTTAGGTGATGGGAAGGGTCCCTAGGGCCCTGTATCAAGATGGGATCTGGGAAGACACTGTATTATTTATAAAAGAGAAGCACTAACATCTAAGAGGGCAATTAAGTATGACTGTAATACAACCTACACTATTTTTTTGCAAGGGTGCATGTAAACAAGGTAAATAGTAGTGTAAAGGTTGCTATTACAGTCATTTTGCTCTTCTGTGGAACTGTTGTGTTAAGTCAGACAAGCCTTTACAGCAGCAAGCCAAAGAGGAGGCGTATTACAAGCAAATGCTACGAGTGTATGTTCGGATAAATGTTAGAGCAAATACTTGTTCAACAATACATTTATGGGTTAGTGTTGCCACAGATTTCAGATTGGTAAATGACTGCACCCCATGACACATACCAGCATCGGTTATGCACAACTGATATATTGCAAAGTTTAAAAGCCGTGTGCTTCATTGAAATGCATGTTTGCAAAACTGGCATTGAAGGCAGAAGTAGCCCATTTGTATTTATGCAGTGGTGTTGTGTTAAGGGTATGTACAAATAAATACACAGTCTCATACACTTATACATTCATACATTCACTCATACTTACCTCAGGATGGCTAGATTGAAAGCAGGATTTAAAGGGAACAATCTGAAATTCGTGGCATCCTATTATTTTGAGCCCAAAACCGGGAAATATCGAGGTATTCAATACAGGTTGAGAGGTATGCTGCAGACTATTATCATATACTAGTTCAACTATGCACAGCTACATCACATAAAACAAGGTCTGGGTCAAACAAAGTGATTAGGTGACAAAATTAAAGATTAAAAAAAAAATCAGTAAGTGTTAAAAAGGGTTCAAAACCACAAAGCATAATAGCTGCAGTTTTCTTTGTCAGTGATACAGTTAGAAACAGTGTGTGAGAGGGCGAGATGCAAGAATAAATAAACAATCAGTAAATAGTAACAGATTCACAAGTGTCAGAAATTACTTTTTGTTTTGATTGATGTGGCTGTCTACATTGACCTGTGACTCTTGTTGGTTCTCTGTTTGCCTGGCTGCTGTTGATGCTGACAACCAGACTCACAAAACCCATTGTGACATGGGTCTTCTCTCTTCAGAGAGAAATAATATTTTTGCTGATCAAACCCAGGGCATGTCAGTAGGACAGATGATTTTCCAGACTCTGTCTTTAGAATGCATGAGCTGAAACAGTTGGTAACTCACACCACAATATTAGTGTCTACATGGTATGTGGTTATAGTAAAACCTAACAGCAATATTCCACAGCTTCTATATGGGAATGATCACAGCTGTAGTTGAACCTTTACTGTCCCAGGGGGAAGACAGCAGGACTCTGGTCATTAAAGTCTGCCTCTGTGATTGACTATTGAATACATATGCATGTAGCAAGATTCAGCATAAAAAGTCAAACTTTTTCATGTGTGGCACTTAAAAAGCTATACAATGGATTTTGAAATGAGATTTAACCCATAACCAATTTCGATCAATGCAGATGACAGCAAAAATTGTTTGTAAAGGAAGCAGAGGATAGGGAGAGAACTCTACTAAGGTATGAGTGGGCTGACAATATGGTTGATAAAACAGAAATAAGTTTAGTGTCAGAGAATACGGAGGACAGTATGTTTGATAAAAAGTCCAGGGCAGTCATACTGGATAAGTGGATTGTCTTAACATTTCACAGATGACGAAAATGGATCTGCTGTAATAACTTATACTGAGCTTGAATCTTAATGTCAATATAGCAGACCTGCAAAAGTTTTTCAGATGCCAGATTACATTATTAATACAATGATAGCCACACATAGGGACGATATCTGCTTAGCCTGTGGGTGTTGGTCAGACTTCATCTGCAGTGTTGTCAGTTGTACCACTCAGAGGAAGCCGTTAAGATCTTTTTTTTTTTTTTTGGTAAGAATGGAATATGAGGGTATATTGAAGGGAGTCTGGCAGTTTACCTTGGAAAAGACAAGAAATCCATGTGACACAAACCTCTCTTCTAAGACAGTAATGAGTATAGTGTACTTTAAAAGGTATTATACTTTTGGGAAAAGGGAAAGGAAGGCCCATGCCAAAAGGCTGACAGAGGATAATCTTAAAGGGAGTTTAGAAAGTATTAATTCATCACAGCTATTGTGGATAGCTGGAATGTACTACCTGATAAGAATGATAAGATAAGGATGTGGTTTGGTTCAAGAAGGAATAGGATACATTTTGGAAGGAATGGATTAAAGTGCTTGAGAGGACATTTGAAGTTGGTTATTCAAGAACCTGAAATACAAAATACAAGATACACAGACACACAAACAAACATGTGCCTGAAAACAGACCCCCCCACACACCCTTTTAATCATCAGCTGCAGAACTGGAGGGAGAAGACAGCCTTCAGTAGCCGTCAATATGTATGATTGTTATTTTAGGTGCAAAATAACTGGCAAATGTTTTCCTTTCTGGCAACTACATAACTCAATGAGTTATGGTGTTCCTTTTCAGAGGAAATCTGGGAATAGTGAGAAATCAGAGTAACAAAGCATGTAAATGATGCAGGTCAAAAGCCAAGATAACTCTCTCTACTGAGCTGACTGCATTCATAGCTTGATAATCCTGTGCTTTCAGTGTCAAATCATCCAGTACCTCTACTCATGAACTAAACATGCCTGCAACAGTAGCCTGAATATCAGTATTATAGACTAAAGGCTTCTTCTGTCAGAAAATTATATCAGAGATTGCATACCTACATTCAGGAATTTCATTACAAGTACATAGTACAGGAGCAATATTATTATGGACTAAAGCCCCCCCAAATCAGGCAGTTATATCATGAAGTGTAATGTTGGTCATGTGATATTTTCTCATCAGTGTGGTTGACCCCTGCCACTGAGTGACACAATATGCATTATCGTGTGGTTGACCCCTGCCACTGAGTGACACAATATGCATTATCGTGTAGTTGACCCCTGCCACTGAGTGACACAATATGCATTATCTTACTCATTTAAATCAGCTTCTTTAATAGAAACAGCTTTTCATTTGACAGGTTTAGAAATTAAATGTGCAAACTATTGTCTACAGTCTCATAGATTCTTACCCAGGACCCAAGGCAAGATCATCCATTCTACAATCGTTGGTGGAGGTCCCTGCATATGTAGATCTGTCCTGAGGATGTGCTGAGAAGCCAACAGGAGCAGGAACAGGAAGGTTAGGTAAGATGCTGTGTGGCAGATGAATTTGATAAATGGATTCTTGATAAACTGTCCCAGCCTGCTTTTCGGTGCAATCAGGTATACCAAGGAAAATACAGGAAACAGCAGTCCAATGGTTATGCAAGTCATAAGCTTTACTACCCAATGTCGCCGCCTCCAACCAGGAAAACCATCGTACCAAAGTGTTGCAAGTAGTTGTTGACAGTTAGGCTGAGCAACAAACTGCAAAAAAAAAAATACATATAGGATTAGAAATGTGTAAAATAAATTAAAAAGATCAGCTCAGATGAACACCTTGAGAGTATCTTCTGCTAAAAAGTTACATCTTTAGCAAGCTTACCAACTAGCCTTACCATAAAATATGTCATTATACTAGGCAAGTGCCTTGTGATAGAAAATGCTTTAAAACCTAATGCTTTCAAGAAATAAAAAAAAACAAGTCTGACAATCTAAGTAAGGATATTGGGCTAAACTGATGGCCTAAGGTATACTGAAAAATGGAACTATAAAAAGATAAGAAGCCTATAGGTATTCCCTTGCTTTATTATAAGGCATGCGGTACATAATAACACATTACATCTGCAAGACAGAGCAGCACTTAATGAAATAGAGATGCAAACAGTAGAAAGACCTAGATTCTAAATTAAAACAAATAGACTTCATATAAATGGTTTGAGTAATAGCAGGTAAATGTAATCATTATAAATCCTTAAACTTTTGTTTTGATATACAATAAAAATGTGTTAGAACTAATTAAAAAAGAACAAATGATAGCTATTTTATCCTTTTTTTTCCATCTACATTCCTGTCTGTCACTTGCCATTTGTTTCCCATCACCAACTTAAGAAATGTTCATTCTGTGCCCATCTCACAAACAGCCATGAAAGGTACTTCCATTTTTCTGGCCTAAACATCCCATGGCAGCTAACAAAAAGCCCTACAGTCCTTCACCTGTAAGCAAGCACATTACCTCCCATGTCCTTGAAGACTGCCATATGCAATGAATGCAGTGTGTGTGGCAGAGCTAAACATGTGGCTGTCTCGTGGTGCCAAATGCCACACAGCTCGCTCTCTACTAGGTGTCAGCATCGCTAAAGGCCTTAAAACCTCATCCTGATATCATCCACTCCCTCTGATCTCCCCCCACCCAGCTCTCACAACACCCAAGCTATTAGGTGGTCCTGGGCAATCTGGGTTAAAGGTAGGGCTTCAAGAAGTTAGGATAAGAAATTATACTTTTGGCAGAACTACACTTTCGGAAATTATGTAATCTGTAAAAATATATATAAAAAAACCCCAACACAAATCAACCCTCAGAATTCAGAATAGTGAATGGTAGGTAGAGGGAGATGAAGGCTACACTGAGCCTCTGATAGGCTTTATTCACTGTTAGGTTGCATCCAATCAGTAAATACTACAAGGTGGTTAAAAAGTAAGCATATTTCCTACAGCCTATGGAATAATGTGAACTATACATCGAGATAAAGCAAATTATATAATAGGTTGGAAACTGGGCATACAAGCTTCTGCTAGCCCCTTACCTAAATACTAAGGTTTTCATGTAAATATTTTCATGAGTGGGTTATTACCATCTTGAAACTGCATTCAGCTGAGTTGGAATATATTACAAGAAAGAATGTAGAGCAACATTTAAAAGGGAGGTTCTTTAACTGTAAAAAACCATAGCTGTTGTACTGAATCCTTAAGTGATGTATACTGTGATTTTCTGATCCTACTTTTTTGTTTTGTAGTGAAAGTAAATTATGCTTTTTCTTGGAAGAGGCAATCATTATGTATGGTTGTTTGGTAGGACAGATATACTTTTAACAAACATGGATTATTTAGTGGGCATTTTCTGTTCTTCAAATGTTTTGTGACAATATTTTATTTGTTTGGCCAGGCAATGTAAGTAAGTCAGAATATTTTTTCAATCATCTCAGTACATGCAGAGATTTTTTTAACTGAATTATTTGACACTATTTATTTTATTTATTTATATTTGTTTTTTGGGGTTGAGCACTGATCTCCATGGACCAATACTTATAAAAAATAAAAACAAGTGAGAACTAACAATATGTACAGAAAAAAATATGCACCCTGTCTATAATTTTAATGGCATTGTAAGAGGTCAGTTCTTTAGGGTGAATAGATTAATTACTCATGACAATGAGTTTCTGAAAGAGACAGAATGTCTAAAGATTTTTTGTTGAGAAGATATTGTGAAGAAATGTTGTATTTGTAGTATATGAATAAAAAAGTGATGTGTGACAGAACTGAAGTTATTAACATTTTTTTCCAGTGCCTCTTCAGATATACATTGACAGTCGATAGATAGTTAGATAAGTAATGATATATAAAAGAATATCTGAAGATAAGCATATTATTAAGATGATCTACTTCACATTAGCAGCTTTAGCCTCTTTGGCAGAGCTTTGTAAGTTTATTAGTAGTGTCTTGAGGTTTGCATACAAGAAAGTACAAAGACACTGTCATCTCTAAATCAATGCAGTTAGTTAAGAAGGTCACTTTTCCTTGTTATAACTGAGATTTGTAAAATGATGACTACAGACATACATTTCCAGCGTCTAGTTATTAAAAGAATATAGACATTTGCCTGCCATCCAACATACATCACAGAGAATACTGTATATATAGTCACCTGTGCAGATGTCTGACCTTTTATGAGGGTAAGAAAAACAGATGTTTTAAAGAATTGCTGAACACACTGCATACTTTGACCTGTCCAAAGCTTTTGACACAGCTGGCTCACAGAAAGATTGCAGGAAATCAAAATAGGGGAAGTTATCTGTATAAAGAGACCAGTCAGCAATGGAGACCCCCAAGGTTCTGTGCTGGGACATTTCCTGTATGGTATTCACTTCTGTAAAGTAAAAGCCAATACCAAAGCACTTTGGCTATCTAGTTTGCAGATGACTGCAAGCTAGGAGCAGTCATTGAATCTCCAAATGATTTAGCCATCCTGCAGGAAGGTTTGTACCAAATAAATAACTGGTGCCAAAATGATGGACTGAAATTAAATGTTGAAAAAATGTATTGTTGTATCCTTTGGGAAGTCATCTACCTCAGAGAACTACCACAATGACTATACTTCCTTAAGAACTGTCCCGGTTGTTTGTGATTTGGGAACTTATGTGGATAGTGACCTAACAATCGACCAACATGCATCCATTGTCATAAAAAAGTCCTTCTGTATTGTACAGCTTATAAACAAAGTGTGTCTAGACCTAGGGATGTCATTGTTCCCCTTTACTCAGCCCTCATTGGGTCAGTTATTGAGTATAATACCCCCTTTGACATGCATCTGTCCAGGCACATGTAACAACTGGAATGCCCAGAGAGATACCTTACTAAAAGGATACAAGGCTTAACCAATACATGGACTGACTCAAAGGCCCATCACTCTACTGAGTATCCTAATGACTGCTAAGAGGTGACCTGTGTCTGGCATACAAGGCGTCCTTTGACCCAGTACTGATGAATTTACTGCACATTAGCACATCTGGCATCAGAATTACTTGGACTAGGGATCTAAACCTCTTCTGCCTTGTGTAGCTGAACTCAAAATATGGTATCCAAGCATCAGAAGATGGTGTTCATTATCCCCCTCCCCAAGCTCAGAGTCTACTTTGCTTGGATGCAGACTGCTTTGTCTCTTAACTAATTTTATAGCTCAGAGATAAGCCTGATAAATCTGAAAAATCGATGTATAAATATAACTAATTGAAAATGGATTTAATCCTGAAAACAATTTCTAACACTACCAGTGAGTCAAAAGCCTGTTTTTGCAAAGTAAAATGGTTTATTTAAGCTCAGATAAAAAAAAAAAAAAAACGAATAAGCACATTGATCAATGCATTGAGGATTAACAGTTTTTTTTTAAATATGAATTACATTAAGGCACTGAAGAGAACGTGTTTATGTAAAAATGCATTTTTTACTGGTTCTTTTCAGAATTAAAAATGCAATAAATAGCTTTCAAAATTCAAAAATACTCTTTATATGTACATGGTTCATCAGATCATTTCTACAGTCCATTGAAAGACACGCACTTGTGTGTACACACACACACACACACACACACAAACACAGTTATTCTAAGGCCAGTGCAGCCTGGGAGAAAGGGGCAGCTTCACACTGCATTGTTTTTTTTCCTTCCTTGCTCAACATTTGATGATAGCATCACCAAAGTACTATTTCTGATCTCTGAATGATTCACACAAACAAAAGTTTGATACATTTTGTCAGCAAGATTACTTTTGTCAGTAAACCTGTCACGGCGTTGTAAAACTGCTTATATATGTTTACTCTATGGGGCTATAAGTGAGATTGCAGGTTTAGATTATATTATACCTCCCAGTGATGCAAAGCAGTGCCTGTAACAGGTCATTTTTAAGTAGTATTCCTAACCATCATAGGAATGAAATGCCTGTAATACACTATAGCTTCTGTGGCATTGTGATTCTCATATCTGACTAATACCAGTCTTCTGTCTACTATCCTGAAACACGTTTGTTTATTTTATTTATTTATTTATTTATTTATTGTTTGTTAACCGGGTTAGTCCAGCTGGGCTTGTGGCCCATTTTCAGTGGAGACCAGAGGAGAAATGCTCCAGTACATAATACAAAGTACATAGGTTTGCTTCATTATAATATATCTAAATATACAAAATATGAATCATTATATGATGTAGGTTCAAAAAGTTGTGAACTTACAAAGGCAGAATTACAGAGAGTTGCCACATTAATAATAGATAAAGTGAGTAGCATGTGTCAATATTAGTCTGTACAGGAGTAACAGTTTTACAAATTGTATATACACACTGGTTTGCAATTTAGAGCTAGTAAGTTTTGAGACTATGAGTAAGGAAGGCCAGAGCATGCATGCAAAAGATTTTTGGAAAGATGTTCTGAGCAAGATCTCTGAATTTTGTTAAAGTTGGCAAAGAAACGATGATTTTAGGTGTGGAGTTAGTAGTGTAGGTGTTTTAGGTGGGAGCATGTGAAGGACATTCCCATTTGGAGGAGAGATGGGAGAGAAGCATGGATTTGAAGTTGTTGTGGTTAGGTATATTACGTAGTGGTGTGGGGAGATTGTTCCATAGCTTGGCTATGGTGTGGGATAGTAGTAGTTTGCCAGGTGGGTTAATGGGTTTGTGTACATGTAGGAGGTTTTTACCTTTGGATCTCAGGGTGTGGGTAGGTGTGTAGGATGCTAGAGATTTAGCAAGAGAGGGGCATTCTGTTGGTTTAAAGATGAGTTTGTGGGCTATTGTAAGTTGTAGGTACTTTAGGTGGTTGCGCAGTTCTAGCCAGTTTAGGGTGTGTAGGGAGTGACAATGATGGGAAGAGTTCTTAGAATTGGTTGAAAATTTGCAGATTTTGTTGTAACAGGCCTTGAGTTTAGAACGGAGGCCGAGTTGTAGGTTGGAGAATAAGGGAGCACCATACAAGAGAGAGGGGAGAAGGAAGGTAGATGCAAGGGTATGACGGGAGGATGGAGTAAGGTAGTAGTTGTGTCTGTAGAGGAGACCAATTATCTGGTTTGTTTTTTTGATTGTTGAGAGGATGTGGGAGTCGAATTTTAGGTTTTCATCGATGGTAATGCCAAGTAGCTTGGTACTAGGAAAGATTTCTAGAGGGGTGTTATTGTGGCTTTTGATGGAAAATTGGACCTTGTGGAACTGTGAGGTTTTGGTGGGAGTGAATACCATTAGTTTTGTTTTGTTGGCATTTAGGGACAGGTGATGAGATTGCATCCATGATTCAGTTTTGGAGAAGGCTGTTTGGGTATTGAGTAGAAGTTTGGAGGGGCAGGAGGCTGAGCAGATGATAGTGGAGTCATCTGCATATTGGATGATTGAGGCTTCAGGGATGGAGAGGTGGAAGTTGTTAATGACTAAGTTGAAGAGGAGAGGGCCAAGTACTGATCCTTGGGGAACTCCTGTGGGTGTACCTAAGAAAGGGGAGGTTGATTTTTTTCCATTGTACAGCCAGTCGGCATGTGGAAAGGTAGGTGGAGAACCAGTCTAGGGTTGAGGGAGATAGATGCAAGTGTGAGAGCTGGGACAGGAGGAGGGAATGGGAGATTGTGTTAAATGCCTTTGAGAGGTCAAGAAAAAGAGAAGATACGTATTTGCCGCTCTCACGTGCTAGGTTGACTGTTTCTAGGAAGGAAAGAAGGGCTGTTATGGTGTTGCGGCCAGGGCGGAAGCCGTGCTGGGTGGGAGAGAGGAGTTTGTGCTGGATTAGGTAGGGCATGAGCTGGGAGTGGATGGTTTTCTCTAGAATTTTAGAGAGACGAGAGAGTATAGCTATGAGTCTGAAGTTGGTAGTGTCTGTGTTCTTACCACCTTTGTGGAAAGGAATTATGAATGCATGACGCCAGATGGATGGTACAAAGGATTCTTGAATGGATCTATTTATGAGGATGGATATGGGATAGGCTATTGATTTGGCTGATATTTGAAGAAAATTTGCTGGAAGGTTGTCAGGGGCATTGCGGCATGGTTTTAGCTTTTGCAGTAGTCTTTTTATAGTATTGGTGGAGACAGGTTTAAGGGAGGAGGGGGTTTGGGGGGCAGGGTGAGGGGTTAGTACTGGTGGATGGATTGGGGAAAGTGGAGGATAATTTATCGATGCAATCAATGAAAAATGTGTTGAAGTTAGTGGCTGTTTCAAGACTTGAGAGGTTAGGATTGGGGCAGGGGTTGGAATTATTACCAGGGTTGAGTATTGAGGAGATGGATGCCCAGAATTTCTTTGGATTGTTTGAGTGCTTGTATTGCAGATTGCTGTAGTAGTTTTTGCGATCTTTTGTTATTGATTTTTTGGCCAGGTTGCGAAGATGTTTATATTCTTGGAGGGTGCTTTTTTTTTGTTTTTGGTACAGTTTCCACTTTTTGTTTCTTTGATTCATTATCAGTTTAGTTTCTTTGGATAGCCAGGGGCAGGAATTTGTTTTGATACGTTTGGTTTGTAAAGGGGTTAGTTTATCAAGTAAGGTAAGGAAAGTTTGGTTAAAATATGTGACAGCGTTATCTAGTGGAAGGCTTTTCAGTGGAGACCAATTAGTATCCTTGAGGCATTCAACGAAGATTTTGGGGTTGAAGGAAGATAGGTTACGGGATTGCATGAAAATGTGTTGTTTTTCTATGTGAGAGGGTAGGCGGAATGTGAAGGCTGGTAAGTGGTCACCTAGGGGGTCTGGTAGTATACCAGCTTTGGAGATATGGTTGGGGTGTGTTGTTAGTATCCAATCTAAGATGGTACCAGAGGAACCATCTTTGTTTGGCCTAGTAGGGAGGTCTATTAGTTGGGTGAAATTGTAGAGGTTGATAGAGTCTGATGGGGTATCTATGAGGAAGGAGGCCCAGTTAATATTTACATCACCAAGAATGTAGGTTTCATTTTTGATGTTAGAGCTAAACCAAGAGAGGATGTCTTCTAGAGTTTTGGAATTGTCTCCAGGTGGGATGTAGATGGAGCAGATGCAGATGGATTTGTAGTTGTTAAGTTTTAAAAGGCCCACAGTCATTTCTGCATTGGCAAAAGTTGGGATGGGGTTGGTCACACATGGCACATTATTACTCACAGAAACCACTCAGTGTGGTACAGGAAGATGTCAATAACCCGTACTGAGTAATAATGCACAAAAAAGGGAGAAACCAGTAATATGGACTGAGTAATAATGCACAAAAACATATATTCGTATATAACTTATAATACTTTGTAGCGGACAAAAAATAAAAAAAAAATAGCAAGTCTGACTCCTTGCTGTTTTTTATGCCCATTCTTGGATTGAAATTAAGTTGTACATTTAACCCATGTATTACATAGTGGCTCACATTTCTGTAGATGGGTAATGAATAATAAAATGTAATTTACAACCTTACTAAAACTGGGAGTCTTGTATTTTGGTACAGTCCTCATATGTGAACTGAACTTGCTAAAAACAGAAAGTAGGTAGTTGAACTCAACCAGTTGGGACATCATGAAAGTGGCAAAGGTAAAGGGTAGAGCATGACAGACTGGTGCTATGAGAAAGATACATTTCTGTCACAGGAAGTACTGGTGAACTACACAAAACATGCTCATACCGTAATTAATAATAAATTGTCCATGTGCCCTGATATAACGCATCACAGGGTTCATAACAATAAATACTCTGCTTCCCGCAGGACAATAGTAATATATAGTAAAGTATAGAACATCCTGCCAGATGGGGATGTGCTTGGAGGAATAAACGTTTAGTATTTAGAAGGCAAAAAGGCAGCCTGGTTCAAAAATCACCAAGAAATATTGATTAAATTAGTATACTATGGTAAGAGATACACAATCTTTCACATTAGAAACAGTGACCCGTCAGTATTTTTTAAGAATCTGATGAATTGCTGTTTCTGGTGAGAAAGCTTCTGCATCTTACCATTGTTATAATCTTAATAAATTGTTCACTGTGTTTTCTGACACAGGCTTTGTTTTTGACATTGCAGATTTTTTTGTGGTTTAGGATTTATTAGTTTTAGCTACACTGTATTAGAGTTTAATATTTAAAAGATGTCATACAGAGGGAAATGTGAATGGTAAAAAAAAAAAAAAAACTGTGTTGCCACTAGATTAGATACAGGTACTTGGAGATTGATTTTTTTATTAGTATTTTCAGGGCACTGTAGTTTGTAAGAGAATTCTGACACAGACACTGTTGCTATTTAACCAGGGCACTACTTGAAGTTCATTTCAACTGTTAAATCACTGCATGAATGTTTAATTTTTGGCTAGAATCATACACTAACATCCTGATTTTAATACCTATGCCTTTTGTGCTTTTCAGGTTCCAAAATCCCTCTTGTTCATACCTAGTTATTACAATCTTTGTGCCTGAACTGCTGGAGAGGCTTATAAATTTAAACAAGTCTATCAAGTCGCTGAAATAAATGTAGCCCCTTTATGTTTATCTGCATAAACAAAGTGCATCTTTATACAAAACTCACTGACTTCTTGAATATTTTAAAATATAAAAATGATTTTAATATCTGAGGGAAATGTTTTGGTAAATGAATATGCAGACCACACTAATGTGCTGTAAATGACATTAATTTCATGCTATCAGAATTAAATTTTCATGCATGTCATGCATAAATGTATCACAATTACCTCCCTTCTGTCTTTTAAATTAATGACTTCAGCTTGGGGTGGTTTGAAATTCATAGCGTGAATTCTGTCCTTGCATTCAGACTTGCAATCCACTCAGAGTACTGATAAAGCTACGAAGGACTTGAGCATAGCTTAGTGTTTTTGACCCTTTTGGTAGGGAGGGAGAGCATTCTTCAAAAAACACATTGAGCATTTAATCACAGCTGCGTAACTCATTCTCCTTTCTGCCATATACATTTATATATAAAAACAATAATTTAGCTAGGAAGGCCTGTGAGAGTTTATTAAAAAATCAGCATAAGCGTGCCATGAATACAAATTCTCTCTTTTGTCACCATGAGAAAACAGTGCATTATCCATGTTTTTTTTTTTTTTTTGCTGATGCATGTTAAGAAACATTCACAGCTTCACTTTGAGACACATGGAGAATGAGGTAAATGACAAAGCATCTCCGCTAAAGTGATACTTGAGACTTTTGACACACAGGAGACACCGAATATGCTGTCATTACAGTAAGGAGCATGGAAAAAGCAATAACCTTTGGAACCAGAATTGATTGCAGTAGCTTTCTGCAGGAATGATGGCGACTGCCATTTTAGCAGAATCTTACAAACCATAGCTTATGTAGTGAAGGCTGCCTGGCAGCAGTTAAACTAAAAACAAAATTATATTGTCCTTTTTAAGAGTCAAAGTGATCATGCTGTGCAAGCCTTCAAACTGTAAGATTAACTGATGTGCTATAATAATGATGCTGTCCATTGAGGCTGAAAGAAGGCAGAGCAAAAAGTAATGTTTCATAAATGTACTGTTGTCTTTTTATTATCTTGTATTTTTGCTTTAATAATATTATCAGGCTCCCAAGGTAAACAAATACATAGTAAGACATTTTTGTATTATTAACTATAACTGCATGGTTGTATTGCACCAGTTACTAGGCATGGCATGATGTCTGTTATCTATGTCATAATATTTTTAAACGTGTAGTACTCAATGCAGTCTTTATCACTGTTTTTTTTATGAATATAACATGTTTCATTGTTATGTAATGATTTTTAGATTGTCTATCTTTTCTTGAATATTCCATTAGTCTATACTGCACAGAGTAAACTGTACTACACCAAAACAACAAGAGGAGGAACCTGGGTTCAAACTGGACATTAGAGTTTCATTAACTAATTCTTGACTACATTTTATTGCATAGATAAGAGCCTGGGGAGCCAAAGCAAGTAACAGAGATGAGTAACATAATTTTCCATGTTCCCAAGTAATACATTAAAATGGGGCTGTGGGAGCTATGATCTGCAAGCCCTAAACTGAAGATGACAGAAGGATGCTCATCAGTAATGCAGCCTACATTGCTCTTAGAGAGGGTAAACTGACCAAGTCAATTACAGCATTTGTCAATGCAGTTGTTTACATTAAATCATTCAGAGACTTGGCTGACTTCCTTATTATAAATAAAAGCCAAGTTATTCCAGTGACCAAGTCTGCTCAAGTTTTTCTTTAGTACTTTTATAGAAAAGGAATTAGCATCTGAAGTTTTGGGCTATTTATTACTGCTACTTTTAAATTTAAATTTAAGAGTTTTATTTTTCATTTTTTTCAAACAAGGAAGTGAAGGCAGCCTACTATTTTCAAGCTGCGGTCAGCTATCACCTCACAACTCTTTTGTGGTTCAGACACTTGTCTGGAGATCTGCTTTCTGGGTTCCAGAAACTCTCTTTGCTGGCATCCCATGTTTGATTTTAATTTAAAGAGCACATATCTTGTTGGTTTTGCCAAGTGCTTTACTTGCTGTGGAATTTGTCTTAGAATGCCATTAAAAATATATAAAAAACTAGGCTTACTCTACAGAGCCAGAACATTCCTGACCCCACATCTAGTATTAACCTAGAAAATACTTACCTGCTGCCTTCCCATTTCTATGGTACTCCCATCCTCACAAACCTTCAGATCTCGTTTATACAAAAACTCAGTGTTACAATAAAGTTGCCAAATGCACTACTAGTACTCACTAACATACTTATCAGTGTATAATACTAAATGCTCTCAATTGTCGGACGATCCCACTATTTAAAATAGACACAGTTGCAAACTGCATACAGGATTACTTACAGCCTTACAACCTGCACTTCTTTATATGCAATGCTATAAAAAATTTCCCCCAGACGTCCACAGTGATCAAGTGACCAAATGAAACTCACCAAATGTGAATGACGCACACTATATTCTTGCTTTGCTGATAAAGCCTAGAATTCTGTCCCTACGGCCACCAGTACAGACGCCTCCTTCCAGTCCTTCAAACTCTCTCTCTAAAATGTTGCTGAAATAATGAATGTTTCTGCTCATATTTCACACCAGGATAGATATGTATTACCTTCTCCAAGCTCAAAACATATCTTCTATTGTATCCCCCTGACATGCACGAATGCACGTGTATACACACACACACACACACACACACACACACACACACACACACACACACACACACACAAACACCTCCTTACCTATCCTGTAAAATTCTCACTGTTAGCTTCTCTGGTAAGTTTTCATGCTTAAATGCCTTGAATTCACATTTTGTCACCAATTAACACACAGGCCAAAATCTTTGTTCCGTCTCACCCAAGTGCTATGGAAACTGTTATCCTTCTTTTTGTATATAGAAAAATCAGTTATTTATTATAGAAATTGCTTTCTTACTTGTTGAACATAAAAAAACATTTAACCATTATTTCATAAGTATCTGTATATCATGCTTGTTAGAATGAGTGTACGTGGAATCAATCAGTCCTGGCTCATACTTCTCTGTAAGTACTTTATCTGTTTTCTGTAGTCATAATTTATGTGTACAGTTTCAATCTTTCTGTAAATATACTCTGTCTGTATATAGTATTGGAGTATGTAAGTTACTATCTGATGTCATACTCTGTAAAAATGCTGAATATAATGGAACAGCGACTCCTTAAGAGCTGGTTGACATTCCCTTGGCAATTAGTTGTGTTAAGTAGAAGGATTTCTTGACTGTTATTATAGGAGGAACAAAGGGAAAGGGAATTATCAACCCTAGCTCCAAGCAACAGCATTTTCATTTTGAAGTGATTTATTTTCCAAGCAGTATGCTGGAGAGAAGAGTTGTCTACAAATGTGATAATATTGCATTTTTTTTTTCATTTAATTTGAGACTGTTTGTTCTTGCTGAAATATTTGAACATCAGAAAGGGCTCGGACAGTGACTTCCAGTTTTCAGTCATCTGCAAACTTTGTTAGCCAGAGGTCTTGGATCATGGTCTGGAGATCTGAAAGGTAAATGCTAAAGAAAAGAGGTCCTAGCACTAAGTCCAGTGGGACTACATTGGCTGGACTCTTTTACACTTTCATCTATAATTTGTGGCAGCTCTGTTTTTAGCTAAGTGGCTATACATCTTATCACACAGTGATTTATTTTAAATGCATTATTATGTTACCGTGTGGGATGGTGTCAAATGCCTCAGCTAGGTCAAGGGACACCATGTGGGCAGCATTTATCTCTGTCCATAGCCTGTGTTATCCTTTGAAAGAAGTTAACCAAAGTCATTCAACAGGATGTATATTTGAAAAAGCCAAACTGTTGCAGTCTAACCTGATGTGATTTTTGATATCATAGTTTATCAGGTCAGTTATAATATGTTCCATGGCTTTGCAAATGAAACTCATCAGGCTGACTGGCCTAGATTTCTCAGGGCCAGTGGTAGAATCGAACTTATGCAGCAACAATAGCACTGTTGTGTGTCAAACCTAAGGAACAAAGCTAAACTCGGGTTAAATAAATTAGAGTGGCTTTGCCAAGCCCTGTTTTGTACTAATTATTAAACAAACATATATTATCAGGTCCAATGGATAAAGTATATTTGGCCTTGGAAAGAATGTCCAATGAAGAAAGTATTTTTGGCCTTGGAAAGAATCTTCGGTATATTTTCTTAAGTGATGGGGGGCTCGACAGATTGCTTCATGGATAGCTGGACTTTGAAGAACCATCTCTGGGGAGAAATTTGCACTGAATTTGTTTCCTTAGTATGTTGGCAATACCTATTGGATAAGAGTAGGCATTGTCATTTTGAATTAGATCAAGGCAATGCTGTGTTTCATTTCTTACTTTCCTAATGTATCAAAGGAAGGATTTGCAATTGCCCTTAGCTTCAGCAGTAACCTGAATTCATAGAATGCTTTAGCAAATCTAACAGCGTTTTATCAGTTTTTGTATTGATATTTCTGATATTATCCATCATGTGAGAGTCTTTTGATCTGCTGTATACTTTACGAGTTTTTTTTCTCTTTTATTGTAGACTTAATGTTGGTATGTTGATTAGTTACCAGGATGGTTTGTTTTTAAATTTCCCATAATATTTAGATCTGGTTGGAACTACCAGTTCTATTCATTTTTATAAATGGGCTTAAAAATCATTTGTGAAGCTACCTGCAGTGGTAACACTAGAGCTGATGCAACTATAACTAAATTTTGAAACGTCATCACTAAATTCAATGAGATCCGTACATTTGAAATCCATGAAATGTGAGATATTGTTTTTAGAGGATTTGGATATTTTGAAGGCAAAAGTTTATGGTCCAGCTTAACTGGGCAAGGAGTTACTAGGATAATAGTGTACAACAAAACTATATTCACAAGGACCAGGTCAAGAATATTATGTTCTTCACAATAGATCCTGTAGAGGTAATAGAAATATTTCGGAAATTCTATGAAAGTCTGTATAAAGCAGAGAAATATGGAAATCAAGAAAAGATACAAATGGAAATGTTTATGGAAGAATTAAATATGCCAAGGTTAGAGGCAGATGAGGCTCAATTACTAACAGTAAGGATATGAGGAAATGAGATAACCAATCCACAAGAAAGTCCCCAGGAATAGATGGAATTTCTGTGGAAGTTGGGAAACTAGTAGGGAAAACATGATAGAGACCTGGAACGTTTTGTTTAATAGTATTTTAAG
This sequence comes from Protopterus annectens, assembly GCF_019279795.1. Taxonomy (NCBI): domain Eukaryota; kingdom Metazoa; phylum Chordata; order Ceratodontiformes; family Protopteridae; genus Protopterus; species Protopterus annectens. The sequence continues at coordinate 367,113,332 of NC_056749.1, forward strand.
AGGCAGAGAAGTACCAACATCTTGGAACAAAGCAGTGGTGCTGTAATATCTAAAGAGGGTAAAGACCCATCAGATTAGCTTCATGCAGGCCCATTTCAATCTTAAATTATGATTATAACATGTTTATGTCTATAATGGCTAAAGGAATAGCACATAAAATGTCAAAATTGATATATATGGATCAATGTGGTTTTGTGAAGGGGAGGCAAACATTTGACAACATTAACTAAACATTGATGATCCAGAGGGAAGCAGAATGTAAGGAAATACCATTGTTGTTGGTGGGTCTTGATGTAGTGAAAGCATTTGACAGAGTAAACTAGGAATTTATAAGCAGGGCAATGGAAGCACTCGCATTCCCTGATAATATTATAAGGTTGATTAGGAGGACATATGTGGGATCAGAGGTAAAAAATTAAAGTGGGTGGGTTCCTGTCTGATAATTTCTACTTGAGCAGAGGTACAAGGCAGAGATGCCCTCTTTCTCCATTGTTATTTGCATTACATTTAGAACCACTGACAAAGAAAATAAAGGACTCAGATATTCAAGGATATAATTGGTATGGTAGTATAGAAAAGCTGGCTCTATTTGCATACGATATTATTTTATACATGATAAATCCAGAAAAGGACATTTCAGTGTTGTGGAACATTTTGAGACAGCTTCAAATCTTTTCAGGATACAAGATTAATGAAGCTAAAGCGAAGGCAATAGCTGTAAATTATGTATCTACACACAAATTGGTTCAGCAATATCCATTTTTGTGGGGACATGATAAAATGAACTATTTAGGAATATGGATTAAAAATAATTCTGGTGTGGCTGCTAAGGATATGTGGGAAGAGACTAAATAAAAGATAATACAAAAACTGGATATTGGAAGCTCTGTTATATAGATATGGAGAGTAAGATATAAGCAGTCAAAATGTTTTTAGTCCCTTTAGTCTTATACACAGGTAGAGCAAATTTTTATGAACCAGAGGAGAAGTTGTGGATAGCAATTAATAAAGAGCTGAAGGAATTTATCTCGGAGGGGAAGATGGGAGGATTCAAGTGGAATAAGATGACTCTTCCAATAGAACAAGGCATATTAGGATTACCTGACTTGAAGGGATATTTCAGAGCTATACAGTTAAGGCTCCTGTACAGAGCCGAAGCAGAAATCTATAATTCAAAGTGGAAAGGGATGACGATGAAACAGGGGGAAGCTCAAGAAACAAGGAGAGACTGGGATTTTGGATGCAGATCTTTAAGAAGAATAACAATTATCATACAAAAAATTTGATTCCTAAAGTAGCAGAAAGTCCACTCAGGTGGTGTAGCGGTATGTTGCTGTGATTGTTGTGCACAGGGTCCTGGGTCCCAGACTAGGAGGTGATTACTTAACTTTCTGCTTTAAAAGCCCGTGTTTGCATGAGTTTACGTGCCGTGCAGCGCCACTAAGCTAGAGTAAACTATTACTTGTGCCAGAAAGTCTGCTCTTCAATGTTTCCCTTAGATCTTGCTAGTTGTCCTCTCTCTTGCATTTAACTAGCTTATTTGCCTAGCACATCATCTGGTTTCTTGTAGCAATTATTGTAGCACACACAAGTGCTAACAGCACTAAACATTCTATAAGGAAACAGCTCCAGTATTTATTAATAATGACCATCCCTCATGTCATGTCTAAAGGTCAGTTCCCTGTGCTTTCTCCTATTAACCTGGTGAACCTGGGCATTCTGAGGCAGTGTAGCAACTGCCTCATGTACACAAACAACCCTCTCCTCTTACCTCCCAACACTCAGACTTGTGAGAGATGTACTTATATCTAAACTGGAAGACATGCAGTCTCCAGCCAAGACCAGAATAGCTGGTCAAAAGGAGAAGGTCAACACCTGCACCACACCACATGGAACACATAGCCCTCCAGAACACCCACCATTACAGCTCTCATATAAAAACACAAACCACACACCCACTTTCATGGAGGCTCTCAATAGAAATCTACCCAAACAGCAGAGACCTCCAAATCAGAAACACACTTGACTACCACAACACAGCACAAATCACAAGACACATAGCTCACCTACACAGTGTGCCCCTCAACCTAAGCCTCTAAGGCAAAAAAGCTTGCCCAATACACTAATCATAGGTGACTTGATAGTGAGGCACACTGATGTCCCACTCACTAGGTTGAATAAGGAGAAGGTAACAGTCAGCTGTCTGTTGGGTGCCAGGCTCCGACACATAACACACCCACTCAGGTCACTCCACAATAAGTACAAGTATGACTCTGTCATTGTCCATGTGGGTGTAATGACCTGAAATGTACCTCCATGGACTACATGAAAAGAGACATGGAGGAGCTCTCGGATTATGTGGCCCAGGCAGGTATTACCCTAGCCCTGAGCAGCATCCTACCATCACCCAGAATGATACAAAAGTACAAGCAGAAAATGATTGACTTCAACAATTGGCTAAATTTCTGATATCATTCTAAGGGGTTCCAGTATCTGTCTGCTTGGGATGACATGATTGACAGACCTTGATGCTTTGCCAGAGATGGCCTGCATCTGTCAATCCTAGGTTTCTGGATATTGGCTAAGGCTCTTGCCACCCCTAGAGTGCCTTTTTTAGGTGGTGTTCGAAAGACCAAATTACCAATGTAACAACTATAAATAAATGCAATCCAAGGGTCATGTGCTCAGTGGTAGAAATATAAATCTCAAGATGCAGTCGCTCAAAGCACTCCTCAAAATGGAGAACATCGACATTTGTGCTGTAACAGAGACCTGGTTTAAAGCAAAAGAAAGCACCCCTGCGCTATCAGGCTATAACTTATTCCATACCTTTAGGCCCCAGAAAATGGACTGAAGCTCCAAAGGCACGGCATCTCCATATTCATAAAGGATATGCACACCTCCAGACTAGTAGCCCAGTATAACGCATCAGAGATACTTTAGGTACAACTAACAATGGGTAAGATGACGATTCAGGCTGAAGCCTGCTATAGGTCCCCAACCATGTCTCAAGACTCTCATTCGATGTTCCTAAGCACCCTGGAAACTATTAGGGTCCAGCCCAGCACTCTCATACTGGGTGTCTTCAACTACCCCTCCATCAACTGGGAAAACTACTCATGCACCAATACACTTGCCCAGTGCTTCCAGGAATTCATTAATTCCAATGCACTGGACCGGCTCATTCTTACCCCAACTAGAGGAAGCAACATCCTTGACCAGGTTATTACTAACATGGGCAGTCATTGCTCAACACCAATAGTCAATTCTTCCCTGGTTAGATCGACCACAAATTAATTACTATGGAAATCCACATCTCACCCACACCACCAGCAAAGATAACCCACCATGAAAAACTTCTCCAAAGCTGACTTCAGGCTCCTAAAAACAGAGGTGGCTAACTTCATGGCACCAATCATACACCAATGCACTGTACGAACATGTACATAAATGCATGGAACTAGCCATACTCAATAGAACCAAGATGCTCTCCTCCAAAAAAAGGAAGCCAGTCTGGTGGTCCCCTGCCATTAACAAACTCTACAACAGAAAGAAACTGTTGCAGAAAAAGGTGAAGTCCCAAGACTGGTAAAACTCCCTTATTAGCCTCAACAAAAAGTTGAGATCTCTCATCAAAACCTCTAAAGCTAGCTATGAAGGCAGAATTGTGGCAGACACTAAAAACAACCACAAAGCCTTCTACGGTTATATTAAGAATCTCCACGGCAGTACCCAGATTTGCTATGAGTTACTGCACAATGGTACCTCCTATACTGAGCCAACTGATATTGCCAACATACTGGCTGACAGATTCAGTGGCAACTTTACCCCTCTCTCCCCCTAAAAGGGCCGATCACAATACTGGAAGAATGCCAGGCTCCCAACATTACTGCATCACAGGTTAAAGCTGCATTGTCCAAGGCCAAGAATACAGCTTCCATGGGACCCAACGATATCCCTGGCTGTGTTCTACATGAACTACAAAGTGAACTGGCACCACACCTGTGTGCCCTGTTCAATCACAGCCTCTCCTCAGGCTTTGTTCCTACAGAATGGTGCACTGCTACAGTCAGCCTTCTCAGACACTGGGAATTATTGCCCCCATTAGCCTGACTAGTCTGATATGTAAGGTTATGGAGCACATCATCATGGACCTAATTAACAAGGACATAGGGAATCTCCAAACTCTAGATTCCTTGCAATGTGGTTTTGTAAAGGGTAGATCATGCCTGCTCAACCTGGTTGACTTCTTTGAGTCAGTCACCAGAGCTGTAGATGAGGGCAAGGCAGTTCATGCAGCCTACCTCGATCTGGCCAAGGCCTTTGATACCATTCCCCACTCAGGAATTATTGATAGACTCACCAAACTAGGCATCAACCCCTATATCACTAGGTGGGCTACAAACTGTCTCACAGATGGAACTCACAGTGTGAAAGTAGCAGACTCCAAGTCAGACTGCCAACCAGTCACAAGTGAAGTCTCACAGGGATCGGTCCTGGGTCCTCTCCTGTTTGGCATCTACTTCTCAGAAGTCCAGGCCAACATGGAGGGACTCTGCCTGACCAGGTCACTGACGATTGAATGCTGGGAGCCATTATTAACTCCCTGAGTGATGTAGACATCCTACAGAAAGGCCTCACTGAGACCGAATGGTGTCAAAACCATGGCCTTAAACGTAATGCCAAAAAATGCATTGTCATTCCCTTTGGAAAAAACTCAGTTCTCACTAATTACCATATTGATCGTAGCCCACTGAACACTGAAGGTGTTATAAGAGATCTGGGGACACATGTTGACAGCAAAATCTCCTTCGACCACCACATTGCTTCTGTGGTCAGAAAGTCCTTCTGTGTGGCACATCTCAATACCAATTTTTTGTGTCCAGGAAGAAAGAGATCATCATCTCTTTCTACTCTTCCCTCATTATGCCAGTCATCGAGTATAATGCCCCATTTGGCATGTACTTCACTTAACACCTGCAACAGCTGGAAAGGCCACAAAAGTACCTCACAAAAAGGATCCTAGGCCTTAAACACATGCGCTACATGGACAAACTCAAAAAAACTCCAGCTTTTCTTTGTCTCATATCGTCTATTAAGAGGTGATCTCTGCTTGAATTATAAAGCCATGTCTGACCCAGCCCTGTTAGAAATGTTACACCTAAAGAAATCACAGTCCCTCTGCACCACACACTCCAGGGACCTCGACCTCATTACCACAATCAACAGAACATGCTGGAGGGACAGATTCATAACCCAGGGACTGCCCATGCTCTGGAATAGACTTCCCATACATGTCAATCAGAGCACCTCACTGGCCTTTTTCAAGAGAAACATTGATGAGTGGATGGGAAATAGAAAGTTCACCCCAGGGATCACTGCAGAAGCTCTACTTGATAGAGGTGCCGGGAACTAACGGTGGCATGATGCCAGGGCACTTCTATGGGCTAGTCTTGTAAAGGTTCCAGGGCTGTTGGCCTAGTACATACCTATGAACCTATGACCCTAAGAACTAAGCCAACACAGGAATGGCAAAAGGAGATTCTGCTGATAGGAATGATTGCAATTAGGGATACAGACAATAGGCAAGAGGGGGCTGGAATTTATTGGAGAAAACTGGCAAAGGAACCAAGTTATTGGGAGCAAATAACTAGAGAGGGAAAGGTAATACAATGAGAAGAGGCCAATAATTTATTTGGACTGCAGGTTAGAGATTGCCTTCCCTAGCAAGGATTGATATCAGAGTATAGGCAAAGAGAATGAGATAGGGGGTTCCTAAATGAAAGACCAGCACTGGTAGAGTTTTAGTAGAACCTAGAAATTAAGCTGCTGTTAAAAAAAGAATAATTAGTAGAGTGCATAAATACTGCTTTATAATTATAAGAATCAATTAGAGGACATTTCAAAGAATTTGGAAGAGAGCTTGGATAAGCAATTCACAAAGAAACAATGGGATATCTACATACACACACACACACATATATATATATATATATATATATATATATATATGATATATATATATATATATATATATATATATATATATATATATATATATATATATGTGTGTGTATGTATGTGTGTGTGTGTGTCTCCCAAATATGCAGCAAAATCTAGAAGGTTTAGGATTTTTGCTTGGAAATGTTTACATGGGCATTTTTATACCCCAAGTAGACTCCAGAAATTTTTTCATTCAGGTAGACAGCAAATATTGGAGGTGTGATAGGGAAGAGAGAGATAATTGGGAACATATTTTCTAGGAATGTACTGAGTTCCCATACTTTAATGATTCTCTGCAGACTACTCTGTCAGAGACAGTGGGTGAGCAAATTGGTGTATCTAGGGAAATGATTTTTCTGAGCTATGATACAGAATCAGAATTACCTAGACATAGTAAGGCCTTGCTGAGTCTAATTATGGTGGCTGCTAAAAAAGGAATTACTAAAAAATGGAAATCAAAGTCTAAACCAACTGTACTAGAAGCAGTGAATATAGTAACAGAGAAAAAACTGGAATTGGGATCTTTCAAAAGGGGAGCAAATTACATAGAAAATGGAAATTGTGGGAACAATTAATACAGCAGAGGAATGAGGTTTCAAAGAAGGTAGGATTTAAATCAGCTATGTAATGTTTGTCTGACAATGATTCAGTAGATTATAAGTGATGTATAATGTCTGCAACTAAAATTATTTCAAATATGGTTTGTGATGTATAATGCTTGCAACTAAGATTATGTCAAGTTGGTTTGTTTTCATTTATATAAATGTATGATTGCTTATGTCATAAGTGATAATTTAATAAAGATGTTTCTTGTTTCAAAAAATGAATATTATGCCCTCTAGTGAGTTTGTTAAAATCAGGTCTAAGGGGGTTTTGTTTATAAAATCTAATAACTTTTGGGCATATCCTACATTTGAGGTGTAGGTACTCCAGTTTACTGAGGGGAGTAGTAAAGTCTGTCTAGATGATGGATTTCTTCTTTATAAGAAGTTCATTGAGTAATTTAGGAACTTTGCATAATTTTCAGAGGGCATACAGGGTGTCCTGTAACAAGCTTTAACCTGTTTAGTGTAATATGGGGTTCAGTTTGTGGGCATCTGGGGAAGATGTTGTCTTGAACAAATATGAAAATGCCACCACAGTTACCATCAAGTCTGAAGGAATAAGACAAAACCCAGGTAGGAGGGAGTGATTCCTATACATTTAAACCACCTTTCAGTAATTACAATGATATAGATGGTTTCTAAATGCAGGAGCATCTCAAGGTCAAGTAGTCTGTTGTTGAGACTTCAGGCATTCAGCAGCTCCACCTTAATGTGATCCTGTTTTAGATTTGATGTGACAGTTACATTGCAATGTCCATTAGCTGTACTCAGCCTAAAAAAAGGCCTTATGGGAGTAGGACAAAATTTAGACCAGTATGCAGAATCCTTGGAATGAGAGACGCAGGCCAACCTTTGTAAAGCAAGTAGGACAAGTGAGCACCTTGACTCATGATGACACACACTGTATCCCACTGGAATGACACCAGCCATTTAGTCAGTTGTTGAATTCAATTATCTTTTCTTTGTACCAAGGTGTCATTCTTGGAGAAGGAAGAATTCCACTCTGAGTCTGGGTAGAATGAATCAAGAGTGTCAGACTACAAGGTGCTTTATATCAATCACATGCATTTTTGTGGGGAAAGACTAAATGTGGTTTGGAACAGACCGTTTTGTCTTGGGACAGCTTCAAGTGGGGTTAGATAAATAGAGTAGCAGGAATTAAGAGGATAAGGGGAGGATAGGGTTAATTAGGATGGAGGGATGTTTGGGAGGAACTGAGGTAAGGGTAGGGAGGGGCTTAAAGGATTTTAGGCAATTGTAAGTGAGATAGGAGTCACATTTTGGCGTGAACTTGCTAAAGGCAGGATACGCCCATGACGACCTGTAGGTATACCTAGAGAAAGGTACGCCTCTTGGTACTGGTTAGTAAGGTGACCTATATGCAGATATTTCTTTATTTCTCTTCTCAAGAACCTGTATGTAGGTATTTCTTTATTTAGTTTTCTTCTCAAGACTAGGGGATAGTCGATAAGTGTGTTGTTTTAAATAGAGTTAGGGCAGTGGGGTGGAGTGTGATGGTTATACTTATTATGTGAGGTACGAGTACTAGTGGGGGTTGATTGGACTGTTTCAGGCTGTGGAGTAGCGCCAGGGACTATTTTATATATATATATATATATATATATATATATATATATATATATATACATATATATATATATATACTTTCTGTTTTGTGGATACAGTTTGTTTGGGTGGTTGGCCTGGGTTCATAACATGGTAGTTTCTAGCATATTACTGTTTTCTGAAGATGACAGACAGTCGCATAAGCTCAGACTTTATACCCCTCAGAAGTTCATGCTACGGTAGAGCCATTACTTTTGTTGAATTGTTACGGTCCCACAATAGTCTCAACCTTGTAGTTGGCTCGGATGAGTGGTGTTACTTATAAATTTAAAAAAAATAAAAATTGTAGTCATGGCTCGGAGGGTTAATTCATTAAATAATGGTCTACAGTGGCCACAGGGCTTGGGTGAGTGGTGTTCCTTATAAATGTGTAGTCTTCTGAAGAATCTAGTGATGGTTCAGATGGTTAACTCATTAAATGATGAATCTGCAGTCTTGGTGAGGTGTCACAGGCTCTGCATATCCTCATAGCTTCAGTTTATGAAAGGGGTAATGTGTCTGGCCATGGGGCGCGGATGAGTGGTGTTCCTTATAATTTTGTAGTCTTCTGATGAATCGAGTGATGGCTCACTGAACACTGAAGTATGCAGTTTTGGTGATGTCACAGGCTCTGTGTAGTACGTATTCTGGCTTGCTGATAACATGTGTTTTATAGTAGAGATTTGTAGCTGAAAAGTCTTAGAGTTTATATGGAGGCAGTATATATAAAAAAAAAAAAAAAAATATATATCGTACTCAATTTTTTTTTCGCCGGGCTCAGACAGTTGCACTATAGGTGGGGTGTCATTCATTTCATGAAAGCACACATACAAGTGTAAGGGCTTGATTGCATGGGTTTCCTTGGTAAGGGCAGTCTATCATGCCCATTCTGTGAGGATTTCCCTCAGCTGACACAGCCAGTGGTTTTCGTGGGCTGAGTCAGGTTGTAGATGGATGTTGCTGTGCATGTGTAGTGGCTTACGGTCAGAAGTGGGGCCATCATATCTCTCAATTATCATGAGGACAATAATAACTATTACAGGACTATAGGTGTTTCATGTATTTAATGATTTGTTACATGTATTGATGAGACATGAATACCTGTCTTTTCAATTTTAGACTTTAGCTGGTGCAGGGATACACATTGACGGGGTGCCTCCTTTTGATTGAGGTTTAAACATTATGACAGGCAATTGAGCTGCAGACTATGTGCCTTTCAAACAATTACTGGGGAAGCATAAGCTGATATTCCAGCTGTGTTAAGGGTGTAAATATAAGTTTCAGTGTTTTTCTGGTGGGGGACTTTGCTTTGCTTGTTCATTCCAGCATTTAATTGTGTTCTCTGAGGTGTGTTTCATTACGGATGGTGTAGTGGTTCATTGTTGCCTCATAGCAAAAGGTTTTGTGGTTTGATTCCTGAGACAGATTGGCTGACTTAATTTTAACACTTGACAAGGTAAATCTTCATATCCGCACTGGTATGGAAGTCGGATGGGTGGTTATAAGTCAGTTTACATGAGAAGGGGAGGAGGAAAAAAAAGTTGAAATTGTGAGGGGGATGGTTAGGTAGGTGAGAGGACTGATCCACTGGGGTATGGACATTTGGACATCTGCTTAGATGCCTTGATGCAGTTGGGCATCTCCAAGTTATTATAAAAAAGAAATGGTATGGCAGATAACTGGGATGCAATGGGGTACGTTGGATATCAAGTAGGGTGCAAGGCAGAAAGAAGGCTGAGTTGTAAAATGGGTGCTTGCTCTGTGGTAATGGAGTGGTGGACCTTGGATGTGGGAAGTAGTATTTTTTTTCCCCCTGGAGTCCTTTGTTGTAGGGCAAGGTGAGTATAGCTATATTCTAGTACCAATAGGTTATCAGTGTACATTAACAAATTTATTAAGGGTATATGGTGGATGATGAGATATGGCTGAGTCATACCTCTCAACTATACAGATTTTTGCAGAATGTCCAGATTTTGCTTCATGTTTTGGTCTGTTTCTCATAAAAGTGTGCTTTTCGGGCAAATCATTGACAAATTATTGAGTGTTGAAGTCAGAGAATAATGATAGACATTTGAGTTTCAGACTTCATACCTTTCAAAAATTTCATGCTAATGCAAAACCTGTTTTAGCAGTTTTGAAAGTTTGTAAGAGCAATTTTTAGAAAGCATCCCTATTTTTTTTGGCCTTTGTTCCCCCATTATTGATGGCTTGTTCCAGATTTCTTGCTCTAAGAGGTTGAGAGGAATGTGCAGAGTTTTGGGTGGTGTGAGACAGGTATGAATTTGTCATGGTTTCGGGCCCTTGTTTTGGCAGATTTGCACATGATGTCTAGGTTTGCCGCAAAAGAGGCGAACTGTGGTTGTCGTGGGTGGTAAGATGTTATCGGTGCCTCCCTGCAGGGCACAGTGTAAGGGGAAGTGTCACTTCAGTGTAGAACATTTGGTGGAATTGGTGTGGCATGTCACAGATTATAAAAAAAAAAAAAAAATTAGTATGAATAATGGCAGACAGTGGAGCTGCAAACTACAGATTCTTCAGATAACTCATGCTAATGCAAATGATTTGGTTAGCATGTCTGGTTAAGTTGTAGGAAGCTTTGTGGTGGTCATACCTCTCAACAGTCCAGATTTTGCCTCATATTTTGGGCTATTCTTCATAAAAGTTGTGGTCTTCTCAAATCACAGGGATGAGCTGATGAGTGGAGTCACTGAATAATAACATACACATAAGTTTCTGACGTCAAATCCCTCAGAAAATATATGTTTACACAGATCTTGTTACTTTAGGAACTTTCTAAGTTTATAAGAGCAGTATTTAGAATCTGTCCCTATTTTGGCAAGGTTAAGAAAAAAATTCATTGGTGTTTAGCATTTAAGGAGGGGAATACCTTTTGGTTCATTGAGTCAACCGATGGGCCAGATTGGGGGGGGGGCATAAGCACGGAAACGTATTGTGCAAGTATGCTGCAGTGATGTGCTAAGATTCTCATGTCCAAGTTGGGCAGTTGGGGAAGAGCTGGCTAAGTGTTAATTTGTGGTCTTTCTTGGGAGTTTTTTTGCATGTTTTCTTGTTTCCACCATGGCCATAGAATGTGGGAGTTTGGAGGGAATGCTGGTTGGTCCTTCAAAAAATTTGTGGTTTCTGGGGAATTTTTGAGGATTGAAGTCATTTGAATAATAGTAAATGTCATTTCAGTTTCGTGACTTTAAAACATAAGATTTAAATCTGTTCCTATTTTCAGGTTCTTGCTTCCCCTTCCCCATCAGCTGTAGGGTATGCTGGTGCAACTGCAAATCCGTGGTTGTATTCATTTCTGAGTGGGTGTTTATAATTGATAAGGCTCTATTTCTCTATTATGGTGTTGAGGCAGGCTGGCACATGATCGGTAAGGCACTAATAATCATGTGTAAGGGGGGGTTACAGGCTCTGTGATTCCTTGGGGTGTGGAATACCTTACAAGAGCAGCGTTCTCTCTCTCCTCTGGTGTCAATATGGGCAGACAAAAGACAGATGGGGGGGAGAAATAAAAATTAGTATTTAGGTAATAACGGGTAAGGTGGTGTCAGGTTGTGGTTAGGAGAGGTAGGGCAGTATATTGGGGGCAGTCCAGAAGCAAGGTGCACTGCACATTGTCTAATGTCATTAGGTTGATTTGCGCTTGCAGACAATTTACAGTTTTTTCCTTTGCAGGAGGAAGTAGTCGGGGGCCTGAATTAAATGGATTTGGAAGGGGATGGATTTGACGTGGTGGTTATTCCTGCTTTTCTGGCTATACCGATTCCAGGACACTTTATGAGGGAGATGCCCTTGGTGGCGTGTAATGTCATTAAGCAGTTAGATTGTGTGTGTGTGGAATATTTACCCTCTTTTCTTTTACAGCTCACACTGAGGTCGCAGATGGGGACATGCAGAGTGGGCATTATTTGGTGGGCTGAAGGAATGTGGACTCGTCAGGCAAGAGAAGATGCTGAGGAATGTGTCAGCTGATGGAGCGCTATGAAAGGTTATGGTTTTCCAGCAGTGCAGCCAAACATGGAATTGTTTGTTTGTTGTTGCGTTTTTCCTTCCCTTCAGCCACATGGTAATGTCTTGTTTTGTTTGATCTTGTACGGGGAGCATCAGGATTGAATTTCATACTGGATTATTGGTAGCTGGGGCTTCTTTGGTATGCATTGGGTATGACTGCATCCATTAGGGATAGGGGATTGATGAGTGGCATTTAGTAAGTTGGTTCAGGTTTGTGAGCTAGATGGGATGTCTGGGTAGGAGGATTTAGCCTCGAGTTCCTGCAGCTTCAAGGGAGACAGGGTTGGGCTAATTTACTACATTTTGGATGGTGATGGTATGTCACTGACCTTGTTTTGCATGGTGGCATTGTGCAGTTTCAAGTTTTTGGTGGTACGTTGCGTTAGTTAGTTAGTTCTGCCTGAATTGGTTTACTGTTTGTTGTGCATTTGGGGTCATACTGCTAAAGGCCATGATGGTGGTTTAAGGGCTATTAAATGGAATGTTAGAGATTTCATGTGGGCTTTACATTCATTGGGCAGTTTAATGGGGCTGCAATCTGACGAGATGTTGTCAATTGCTTTGACATGGTATCAAGTGGCAGTGGGGTGTTTGGTTGTCTAGTTGGTGGGTAATCACCATAGTGCTATTACAAAGTTTTATGGTATGGTAATTGGCTAAATGAGTTTGGGTATTCTAGGTTATGAGTTTAGGGTTGTTACTTTACCATTGGAGAGGGATCATTGGTTTGATTTTAGCTGTTTAGGTTAACAGATTAATTTTGTTATTTATGTGATGGGGATTTGAGAGGTGATGGTTTGGATACAGTTTGTTTAGGCATGATTGGGTACATTGAATAGTACCAAATTGCATTCATTGGGTGGGAAATGGGGTTCAATGTGGCTTGATGGTATGCAATTACCTTTACGTGGTCTTTAGTGGCAGTGGGCTAAGGTTTGGTTGTCCAGTTGGTTGGTAATGCCTTTGGAATCTTTGCGAGGCTTTCACTGGTTGTGAGGTAAGGATTTAGTTCATAGGCATTTGGTGATGCTTAGGTTAGGCGTCTATGATTACTATGGGTCTATATTGGATGATTGAACATTTAAAAGTTCGAGTGTCATATGGTCAACATCATATGATTGAACTAAATAATAAACTACACAAATAACCTACCTGAATGTTTTAAGCAGGGGGCAATCCCCCCTGCTCCCCCCACATGGGGGGCTGCACCCTTACTCTTTAAATATACCAACTCTGAGATTGCACTACAATGCAGAAACGGGAAATCTTCCCATTCTGCGCTGTACGGAGATCTCCATTAAGACATTTGAACTTTCAAAAGTTCAGTCATATGGTGTTGACCATATGATACTCGAACTTTGGGAAGCTCGAGCATTCAATATAGACCCAGTTACTACATTAGCATAGGATGTTTGTTTTCAGCTGTTTAGGTATCTGTCTATTTTTGCTAGTATGTGATAAGGTTTTAGGAGGTGATGATTCAGATCCAGCTTGGTTAGAAAGGATGGGGTACACAGAATGATGTTTGGCCTAATGCCTTAATGGTGGTTAGATTGGTGGAATTTTTTCAGAGAGAGGGGGAACAGCCTGCTCAGGCTGGTGGGCATAGAAGAGGGGCAGGCTTGCCCTCTTCTGTTCCCCCTCTGGTGTTGGTTCAGTTCAATTAGTTGGTAAGAAAAGTGAACAGTTCCACTGCTTGATAAGTAAACAAGCAAGCAGAGCTGCTTATTTGGTTGGAGGTGTAATGCAATAAATTATTGGTTAACAAACATGTTTATGGAAGTTTAATAAAGGTCATCAGATGTTATTCAGTGTGATGTGTTTATTGAAGGGGACCAGGACAAACAGTATTTCAAACAGTCAGTGGGATATCACTCATGTATTTAGTCAAACAATTTTAAAGCCGGGAATCAAAAAGATATTCTAAAAATTATGTACCAAAAATACAAATAAATCACGCAAAAGCAGAAAAGCAATTAGTAACAAGATCCAGGAGCACCCGTAGAGACAATGATTCAGTTGCAGCAATGAACGGGAGAAAACAGTTTTAATTCCAAAACAATTCCTTTGGCACAGGTAAAAAAGCACAATAAGGACAAGCGCTTTCGCCTGGACCATTCCAGGCTTTATCAAGTCCTAAAATACCAAAAATACAAAGCAACAAAAGAATGCTGGTTCAGGCTAGAATCATAACGGTTAATAAACAAGTTAAGCACTTTCATTCCATAATGTATGGAACTTCTTCAAAACTGAAAGTTACATCATCTTTCTGTGCTTTAAAACACTTCCTGTTACATAACAGATGACATCACTGTGCATGCATAATTAATCAGTCAGTCACTTGAACAATACCCTTAAAGTTATTGGACTATTTTAAAACTATGTTTAAACATATAAATATGAAATATAAGCACTCTCCTAAAGAATAAACTGAAAAACATTTAAAAAGTTTTTTCTAAGATCAACTTATTTTATGATATAAAACCTACATATAACATTACAAGTAGTGAAATATATGAAGTCTATTAAATATACATGAAAGTACTTAAAATGTTTTCCCCAGTGTGCTTGAAATGTTTGCTTGCTTAAAATGTGTTTAAATATGGTGCAACTATCTTTAAAAAGTAAAAGATTGTAGGACTATGTAAGTAGACATGTTTTGCTAGGTGTTACAATTTAGTTACTCTAAGGGCTAAAACACTTCTACTGTTCATTTTGTCAGTTAACCCTAGGGACCTGAAGGTATCAAGCAATTATTGCCAATATAATTTCTGTACCCTAACCTAGCTGAAGTTTTTCAAGAATAAAACTTAGAAATGTTTTGAAGTTTCTACATTCCTTGGAATGCCTATTCAGGGCATTACTAGCATCCATCCATCCTCAACCCCTTTCCTCATTTTTGCACATGGAGCAGGGTTTTCACTTCAACAGTGACAATAATCTACAGCCAAGGCTTGGCTGTAGGTCATCACACACACACACAGACACACACACAGACACACACACAGACACACAGACACACACACACAGACACACACACACACACACACACACACACACACACACACACACACACACACACACACACACACAGACACACACAGACACACACAGACACACACACACACACACACACACACACACACACACACACACACACACACACACACACACACACACACACACACACACACACACACACACACTCCAATCCACCTGCTGCATGTCTGTGGAAGTTGGGAGGAAACCGGAGTACCCGGAGGAAACCCAGGCAAACACATGGAGGACTTTCAGACTCCACACAGAAGGCACCCCAGCTGAGAATTGAATTGGATTTTTCTTAATAGCATATACATACTCATAAATCCTGGCTTTCAAAGCTCTTTCACTTGTCTGAATACAGAAAGTTGAGCATATTATTCAGTTAGCAATGTATACTACTCCCCTATTACATTCATATTTGCCATAATGGAGAATTACTCTTTGATAGGTGTAAGGCACACCACCACACCCGCTATTTTGGTCATAGGAGACTCCATTGTGAGACAAGCAGATGACCACTCACCAGGCTAAGTAAGGAAGGAGTCATGATTAGCTGTCTGTCAGAAGCCAGGATATGTCAGATCACTCATTCACTTAGGTCACTGAACCACAAGCACCAGTATGACTCAGTCATAGTCCATAAGTGCATAAATGACCTGAAATGTACCTCCCTCTACTACATAGAGAGAGAGATATGATGGATCTCTTGGACTATGTGCCCCAGGGAGGTTTGATTCTAGCAATGAACAGCATTCCAGCTTCTCCTAGTATGATGCCTCAATATGAACAGAAAATAACTGAGTTTTAGCAATTGGTTTAGGATATGGTGCCATTCATAGGGAGTGCAATATTTGTCAGGCTGGGAGAGTATGGTTGACAGACCATGCTGCTTTGCCAGGGATGACCTATACTTGTCCCCTCTGGAATTTCAAATATTGGCTAAAACCTTGTTCACCCCCATACTGCATTTTTTAGGCACTACCAACCTGATCAATCTCCCGACATAGCTAAACCAGCCCAGGAAAATCTGAAGGTATTACTGCTCAGAGCCAGGAGTCTAAACAAGAAACTCCAGTCCCTGCAAGTTCTCCTCATCCTGGAGACTGTAGATATCTGTGCAGTTGGTAAGACATGGTCTAAAGCCACGGAGAACACCCCAGCAGTGTAGGGCTACAATGGCTTCCACACATTTAGCCCAACTGCTGCACAGGAAGGGATAAAAGGAAGAGGTGATTCTATTTGCATTAAAAACAAACACACCTAAAGACTGGTCTGTCAGTATGATGCATTTGAGTTTTTCCACGTCCAAATTACCCTAGACAAAGTATCATATGCCATACCCTTGCAAGGTATACTTCCCTCTCTATGACCCAGGAAAGCCATAAGACATACTTTATATGTACTAAAGATGCTCCCCATTGAACCTAACACCATACTGAGGGGCAATCTTAACTAATCCAGTATAAACTGGGAATCATATCTGACCCATAAGATGCGGGCGCAAAGATTCCTGGATTTTGTAAATGCAAGCACATTGGACCAGTTAGTCTATAAACCCACTAGGGGTGCAAATATACTTTACCTGGTCCTCACACACATGGCAGAATGTTACACCCAAGGTCGTATAATGCTCTCACTAGTCAGGACAGACCATAAAGCTGTCTCCTTTGGAGTACAGGTAAAAAATCAGGGACACTGGCTAGCCTAGGAAGTTTTAGGAATTAGTCTAAGGCAAACATCCCAACAATAGTGTCACCCTCGTGAAACTTTAAGCCCACCCAAACCCTGAGAACACTGCTGCCTATGTGGAATCATTCACAGAAACCCTGTATAATCATATTAACAGCTGCACAGAGACAACTGCACCTTCCTGAATTAAGTACAAGATCAACACAAAAAACAAGCCAACCTGGTAGAATTCCAACATAAATAGGTTACATAACCAAAGGAGGAAATCATGACAAAAATTAGGAGGTGCAATACCCAGCAAGGTAAAAACATCCCTCATTAACCTAAACAAGCAACTCAGGGATGACAAAGACCTCCAAAGCCAAATCTAAGGTACAATTAGCCTCCCAGGCTGAGAACAATTACAAAGATTTCTTCAGCATGGTTATCCTACTGCACAAGGGTGGACCATCCATGGACCAGGTGAATTATTGATCCTTATGCCTAACTAGCCTGATGTGCAAAGCTCTGAAGAGAATAAGCATGGATATTCTTAATAACAACATAGGAAATGTACAAACATTGAGCCCAAATCAGTATGGGTTTGTCATGTCAGATTTTGGCTACTCAACCTGGTGGACCACTTTGAGAATGTCAACAAAGCAATGGATAAGGGCAAAATGGTTCATACTGCCTTTTATGACCTGGCCAAGGCATCTGACACAATACCAGACTCACAAATTGTAGAAAAAACTTAATAAGCTAGGTATAAATCCCTATGCCTCCCAATGGATAACCAGTTGGCTTACAGATGGGGCCCAAAAAGTTAAAATAGGGGAGGTTTACTCCACAAAAAAGATGGTTATGAGGGGGGTACATCAGGGATCAGTTTTAGAGCTGCTCCTTCTCTGAGGTCAGGGATAACATCAAGGGCCTCTGGCTGCTGAAGTTTGCAAATGATTGCAAATTGGGTGCAATAAATTGAATCCTCCCATGACACAAATATCCTCCAAGAACGTCTAACACAGTATAACTGGTGCCAGAGTCATAGTATAAAACTCAATGCAAAAAAAGTGTATTACATTATCTTTCAGAAAGGCTTCCACCCCATCAAACTACTACATTGATAATACATCCATAAGAGAAGAATCTGTAGTCCTGAACTTGGGAATGCATGTAGACAGTGACTTGGCATTTGACCATCATGTGTCTGTTGTACTGAAGAAATCATTCTGTGCTGCACAGTTTATAAGCTGAGCTATGGGATCTAGATCCAGTCATGTCACTGTTCTGTTGAACACTGCTGTCATAAGACCAATCACTAAGTATAATACCCTCTTCAAAATGTACCTGGCCAGGCATATGCAACAACATCCTGAGAGATTCCTCACCAAACGAATACATGGTGAGAAAAACAATTACTATGCAGGCTGCCTTAAAGCCTTGTGCTTATATTCAGTTGCCTACAGGGTACTGAGGGGAGACCTATGCCTGACCTACAAAGAATCCTGCAATCCAGTTTTAATGAACCTGTTGCACAACTATAACACAAATAGCACTAAGAACATCTTATCCAGGAGACCTAAATCTTGCCTGCAATATAACTAGGATATACTGGAGGGACAGGTAGGAGTTTCAGAGGTTTTCCCTTCTCTGCAACAGGCTTCCCAACCATGTGAAGCAGAGTTTGTCCCTCTACTTATTCAAGCAAAACTGGAATCACTGGATGGGGAACTCTAAATATACCCCTGGACTGGCACCTATGTCTTTGTTAGACAGAGAACACTTACAAATCCCTGATCACCTATGCGCAAGTATATATACCCCCACAAAACTGTTGGGAGCTAAAACCTAAAAATATTTAACTGGGAAGCATGGCTAGGACTTAAAACAGTCCCTTGAGTCAATAGTCTAGAGTTCTACTATGATACTCACAGTAATGCTCACTGAACTGAAGAGATATCTACATTGAGCGTGTATGTTACATTTCTTCATCCGACCACATTTTCAGCCTTTAGGTAGTTATAATAATTTTCTCTGAAAGTATGGTTTTCAGTTTTACTCCAATTATATATATAAAATACTCTCTCCTAACTTTCCATGTCAGTCTAGGGGTCCAAAAATTGTCTTCCAATTCATTAGAGACCAATCTAGAGAACCTCACCATATACCCTTTTTCTAAATTACATTTTGCCAAAATGAGTGACTCCTTGTGAAGTGACAGATACCTCTCAACTGTACAGATTTTTGCAGAATGTCCAGATTTTTGCCTCATATTTTTGGTGTCTTCCTCCTAAAATCTGTACCTTCCTGGCAAACAGCTAAGGATTGAAGTAATTAAAAAATGACAAACATTTGAATTGAAGACTCCACATCCTTCAGAAAATTCATGCTAATGCAAAACCTATTATTCTATCAATTTTCTAAGTTTGTAAGAGCAATATTTAAAATCTGTCCCTATTTATCCCCCATCATTTTAGGCTTTGTCCAGATTTTTTGCTCTAAGAGGTTGAGAGGTATAAGGTGGGATTTCTATACACATTTGAGTCATAGCTCTGGCTGCTGCAACTCTTAACAAAGGTAACATCCATGTAGTTAATAGAATCTGCACCCACATTTCCAGTAAATTGTAGAAATTCTTCAGTATTGTTAATATACCTTACAATTAAATCAACATTTGAAGTTTGCCCACCCACATTAAAATGTCATCTAAAAATGTAGATAGATCTTATTATATGGTGTAAACATGCCTTGTAAAACATATTTTGTCTTCCAGTACCATAAGATTATATTTGTAAAAACTGGAGCTGAGGCAAACCCAGTTGCAATTAATTTGGTTAAAATATTCACCATCAAAGTACACAGTTATTATTCAGTACTTTCTCCATACACCCAACAATAATATTAATGTATTTTTTGAGTTGGGTAGAGTTACAGTTCTAGTTCATGTGGAATAAGTGAAAACAAATCCACCATGTCAATAGTCACAAAAAAACACCCAACAAATCTGTTAAAATTCACAGCCAGTCATGGGTCCTTAAGCACATGTGGTGTGTTATACGAAAAAAGTTTTTTTTAAAACTCTCACTCCACTGGTTGCATCAGAGGTTCTGTTTTAGAGCCTATAAAACAAACTATTGGATGCAGTAGAGGGTCCAGTATGCTTTTATAGGTTTTTGGGGCTACCAAATATGGAAGGAATAATTGGATGTTTCACTTTTAAATATTCATATTTGGTCAAAGAGAAGATGTCAAGCCTTGCATAGACTATACTCATATCATTTTCAGATACTAGACTATAAAAACTGTATTCATTCAAAGATTCCAACATTTTGCTTGAGTAGCCCCCATCTTTATCAGGCTTTATTACCATGATAGATTTGTTGTGTCATTGGTCATTTAATAGCTTCTTTTCCTCCTTGCTTACTTTGTAGTATTTAGGTCTTGTGCTGTGAGAAACTAGTGTATTAATATCATTCTCAAAGAAAGCTATCAGAGGGACCAACAGGGGACTGAAGACACTTTTTCATCTCAGCTGATCAGTCCATCTGCTATATTCATTAGATAACAGACTGAAATGAACTTTTCTGGAATACAATTTTAACTCAATAAGTAAATCTTGTAAATTTGTGTTGGCAGGAGGGAAAAAGAGTAACACTTTCAAAAGCAAGTCACCATAAAGACCTGTTATGTCAAAGTGACTGTAGTTAAACATGCTGAACTCATTAAAGATTAGCACAGTCCCTGGGTTTGATGAAGGGCTCATCGAGACTGACCTCTCTCTCATTAGCCCCTCCTGTTGATGTACTCATTGTTCTGGCTGTGGGGCTGCAACAGAGCCTCCTTCATTACTATGTTTTTTATTTGATTCCTCTGTGCTATTCTCAGGGACCTCCAAGGGTGGGGGTTGTTGGAGTGGGATAATAAATCCTCTGCCTGAATAGCAACATACCTCTCTTCAGTGACTTCCTCGTTAGTTTGTTTCAGGCAGGGGGGTATTGCAACTTGTGAATCTACACTTTTTAGCTGGAATAGGCTAAACCTTCTTATTTTTATACTCATTTTTGTCTCTTAGAAGTTGTTTCTTTTTTTTCTTCACAGTTTCACTGTGGTTGTCAACATGATGATATACTTCCCAAAATTCCGATTCATAGATAGAAAACGGTAAGACAGAAAAATGTAGTCACATAAGGTCACAATCACCTCCTGTAGCTTAGGCTTTTCTCTTTCACTATGCCTTGTCAGAATCGTCATATACTCAACTCCCATCTTATCAAAAAGTTCCAAAAGGTCTCAGTGAAATAGTGAACCATTTTGCAATACATTGTAATAATACAGAGTCTGAGTCCCTTCAGGACTCTGCGTACCCAAATGCAGTCTGAAAAAATAATTATCCACTTGCTGACTGAGTCACTGAGGTGTTTTTTTAAAAAATTTTTTCATAATGGTTAATTTTCATTTTCAAAGTTTCTTGTTTGCCCTTGTGGTTAACTCTTGTATTCTGTACCGACTTCAGTGATTTATTAAACCAAACATTTAAGACATCAGTTACAATCTTATACTCATTTGAAGATCCACTACTATCGCCAGGAACACTGGGCTCATTACACCAAAGAATAGCACTTGACTGCATTACTACAGTTGCAAACATAAGACATGCGACTTAGTCAGAATTCATGTATAAGTCAATACACCCTTTCCTTTTTCATGGTTTCTAGGACTTGACCTCATCTTAACAGCTTCCCTGAATGACAGGGTGTTGAAGAATGGATTGCATTCTGTTCGTGGATAAATTGCTTAACTGTACTATGTGTCTCTGGTTGATGAGTGTTTACCCCAAAAGCCTCTAACATTTACATTGTAACAGCTAGCACGGCCTTGGTTTGCTGTTGGCAAAAAAAAGAGTTTGTTGGAATCAAAGTAGAATGGTTCATTTCGAAAGGTGGAAAATTATACAGCTGCCATGAATATTATAGGAGATGCGAGATTAAAAGCCACCTAGTTGGAACAATCAGATGAAAGTGTAAATAATGAATATGACAACTTATCCACTGAATGGGACTGATACCAAGATGCAAAGACAAAATTAAAGTAGTACTTAGATACAGATGAAATTACTGTAGTACAGCATGCTGATGACTCTATCACCCCCCCCCAGTACATGCAATATCAGAAAACTCAAGCAGAGAATGGATGAAATGCTTACTAAATTACAAACTCCTAAGCATAAAGGAAAAGGAAACCAACATAATACTTTTCAATAATCAATTTATAAAAGGAATAAGCTTATCCCTTGTTGGGTTAAATTCCAAAATTGAAGTTGTACTACACTAGAAATATTTTAGAATACCTGTTAATAGTAACATCTCTTTCAGACATGCGATAACTGATGCACTATACAGGCTTTAGCCTACAGTCTACTGCCAACAACAAGAAAGAGGATAGCCAAATTTGTATTATGATCAGAAGTGATCTATGGAATCTCTGCCATAATAAACCTGAACAGAAACTTAACTAGTCTACTTGCTAGATCATAGGAAGTTACTAGGGTACTGGCCCTGCGGCCTTTACAAGCCTAGCCAAGAATTTAGCCCATTTTCCAACAAGTCAGCACCCTATGCCACTGTCCAGTAGGGACACAGGTTAATCCCAGGAGTGTATTTTCTGTTCCCCATCCAGTTATGCAGGTTGCACTTAAAAAGGTTTAATGAGGTGCTCTGCTTTACGTGGAGAGGGAGTCTATTCCACAAAAGAGGGAGTCTCTGGGACACAAATCTGTCCCGCCAACAAGTCAAATTGATGTCACAGACCATGTTGAGGTTGTGCGTGCAGGTTACTTGAGTGGTGCTTGACTTGTGGATATGCAGCAGTCCCAACAGGGCAGGGTCTGAGATTGCTTTGTATGCCAGACAGAGGTCACCTCTGAGGAGTCTGTAGGAGATTGAGTAGAGGAAAAGGGCTTTTAGCCTATCTGTGTAGGGTAGATGTTTGAGGCCCTGGATTCTCTGGGTGAGGAACCTCTGTAGTCTCTCCAGCTGCTGCATGTGCTTTGTGAGGTACATGCCAAAATGGACATTTTACTCAATAATGGGTTTTATAAGGGAAGAATACATGGATGTTATGACTACCTTGTCCCTGGATGAGATACCTTTAGTAATGAGGTGGGCCATATAGAAAGCTTTCCATACAATGGAGGCAATATGGTGATCAAAAGTCAGTTTACTATCAATCTGGGTTCCCAAGTCCCTCAAAACAGATTGCGTGCTTAGTACCTTATTATTAATGTTATAATTTGTGGGGACATCACTCTCCCCAAAAGGGATGATGATGCATTTTTTGGCATTCAGTTTCAGGCCATGCTTTTGGTACCAGTCATTTGTTTGGGTGAGACCCTCTTAGAGGATGTCCACATCACTAGGGGAATTGATGATAGCACCCACTTTGCAGTCATCTGCTAATCTGGTGAGCCATAGCCCACTACATTTGGCCTGCACCTCTGAGAAGTATATCCCAAACAGCAGAGGCCCCAAGACCAATCCCTGTGGTACAGTGCTTGTTACAGGTCTTCTATTTGAGGTGGCTTCTCCTATTTTCACTAGGTGGGCTCTATAAGTCAGCCAGTTTGCTACCCATCTGGTAACATGCAGATTGATGCCTAGTTGAGAGAGTTTATCTATTATACCTGAGTGGAAATAGAATTGAAGGCTTTGGCCAGATCAAGGTAGGCGATGTGCACCACCTTCCCCGTGTCCATGGCCTTGGTGACTGTCTCAAAGATGTCAATCAAATTTAACAGGCACGACCTTTCCTTGACAAAATCAAACTGTGTGGGATCAAGTGTCTGGTGGTTGCCAGTGTCCTTGATAATAAAGTCCATGATAATCCGATCCATGGCCTTGCAGATCAGGCTAGTTAGGCTGATGGGTCTATAATTTCCTGGATTGGTGGATGCTCCACCTTTGTGCAAAGGTATGACAGTAGCTGTCGTCCACTCAGCTGTAAAGAAGCCAGTATTCAGGCTTTGGTTGAACAGAGTGCCTAATGATGCTACAAGTTCCTGCCTGAGTTCATGTCGGATGCAGCCTGGGATGTTATCGTTTCCCATGGAGGCTGTATTTTTTGCCTTTGAGAGGGCAGTGATGACTTGCTCCCTAGAGATAAGGGGAGGGGGACAGGTACATGGGATGGCCTGTTTTACTGATGGGGGGACAGAGGAGTGTAGTTTTCATTGAACCTGTCTGCCAGCAGGTTGGCTATATCTACAGGGTTTGTGTATGTGTTGTTCTTGATCACCAGTTTTGAGCAGATCTGGGTGTTTCCCTTGAGATTGCGGACATATGTGAAGAAGGCCTTATGATTGTCTAGAGCCTACAACATGATAACATTTGTTATAAGCAACCTGTCCTACTCACACCACTGCCTTAGCTTTTAAAACCTACACTGGATGTTGTACAAACAGCTAGCATTTATTAATAAGCTACTATATACAAACTGTGCCCGGATATCATACTTACACTAAACTGGTTTAACCCATCATGATAGCCACATTCTTCAAAAACCTTCTTCTTCTTCTTTCGGCTTTTCCTGGTTAGAGGTTACCACAGTGGATCACCTGTCCCGCTCATGATTGGAAGTGCAGTTTTATGGTGTCGAGTTGCCAGCCCGGCACCCAACCTTCCACAGAAGGCACACACACGCACACACTCACACCTAGGGCCAATTTAGAGTGTCCAATCCACCTACAGCATGTCTTTGGGATGTGAGAGGAAACCGGAGCACCCGGAGGAAACCCACTCGACCACAGAGAGGACATGCAAACTCCACACAGAAGGCACCCCTGCCGAGGATCGAACTGGAGAACCTCTTGCTGTGAGGTGGCAATGCTAACCGCTGCACCACCGCAGCCGCCCATTCTTCAAAAAACCTTCTACTAACCATAAATAAAATCAATCTAAATATGACGGTAAAACTCCAAGTACATATTTAACTATAGAATGGAATACTTTACCAAAGTGCCCGAGGCAATCTAAGACAGCTACTCCAAATACAAATAAAAATTTGTTTTCTCTAATATAATAGCATGTAGAAGATAAAATACCATTTTGTTCTCTTACCATTCTTTTTTCTACTCACAGCAAAATCGCAGACCTCTGTAAATGGCTATAAGTAAACAAAGAAGAAATAAACCTCTGCAGAGCAAAATATAAATTTAGCCATTTGCATCTTTTTCCACTTATACTTGGTGTGCTGTATAACTGCATAATATCAATGCCTACAACTTTACGCTGATATATTTGTGTAAGACATGTTTAACCTCTCCCATTCAGATTAATCTTTTTAGTTAACCATGTCAGATTACTGCATTCTAAAATAACGGTCAATGCTTAGATCGTATGAATGGAATTTACCTATATTCCATCTTATAATGTATTGGTTTAGTTCTAAGAACATTGCTCTAATGTAATCATATTCATTCTTATAAAAAGTTGTTGCATATGTACAGTCTTATGTTATTTCCATAATGTGCTCTTTCAGCT
This sequence comes from Protopterus annectens, assembly GCF_019279795.1. NCBI lineage: Eukaryota > Metazoa > Chordata > Ceratodontiformes > Protopteridae > Protopterus > Protopterus annectens. Next base: position 367,138,818 of record NC_056749.1, read on the forward strand.
GAAATGAAAAATGGCATGTAAGTAGTAAGTACTTATAATGTATTGTTCTGCTTCTAGAAACTTCTTAAAGTCATGTAATTTGCAGGCGTTTCTGCTTCACATTCCCCTTTGAAGATGTGCTTGATTTAAATTAAGTAAACTTAACTTCTAAATAAGTAAACAACCAAACCACGAAAACATGTATGCTTTATCTCATATTGTTTCTGAATCAGAGCAGTATTTAACCAATTACGATATGAGTATAGAAGAGGATATAGAGTTACAGAACTTCAACGTCAGACTTTACAAATAGCACTGAATTTAACCAATGTACCAGACTTATGGAAGGGTACCATTTTGAGTCAGAGCAAAGAAGATACAACAGTAAAGCATGTTAGAAAAAGCATAACAAGATATAATTGCTACATAATGTTATTTTTCATAGGTTCATAGGCTCAAAAGTACTAGGCTAGCTTGCCCTTGCAGCCATTTTAAGTCTAGCCAACTTCCATTTTGGTGCTTCAGTTAACATATCCTGTTTGGTGTTAGATTGACCTTAGCCATGCCATGGTTTATCATTATATATATTACCTCTAGTGAGAATAACTGGGATCATGTAGAACATGAACTGCCAGCAGCAGTTAAAATATTCAACATGCAAGTCTTTAGGCTTAAATTTATTGCAACAAACAAACTTGTTTTGGCAAATATGCTTTCTTCAGTGATATACAAAACAGGTAATGCAAGAATTTAAATAACAAACCTCAGCGTGATGCAAATAATTGATCAGTATCAACTTAAAAACCTTTGTATGTGTCTAAATAATAAATGCATCAAATTGTTTATGTTAGAATGGTATTTAACATATTCCATATCCATAATATAGCAACAAATAAAACATAACCCCAGTATAAGTTATATGTTAAAGTAATTCATTCAACCCAGGAGAAAACAGTCCACCCAAATTAACTATCCAGTAATGTTCCCTGCCAGATAGTATTTTAGTCCATCCCAAACTGGGTGAAAACTAAAGAATTTATTTCAATTCCTGTAAAATCAAAAGACGCCCCTGGATGTTTCAAAACATATATAATTTGTTAATACTGGTTGATTACTTTTGTATAAATGTAAATTTGCCTGTGTCACAAGTGCTAATTCAATAAAGATGTTTACAAAAACATGTCAACAATGTGCATTAGTCTGTCTTTTACAATGGATATCACACCGAGGTGTTCAAAAATACAAGTTCTATCCACATAAAATGGCAACCAATCGCAAGTGACCAGATAAATTAACCATTCAGTATTACATGTTATTAATTAATTAATTAATTAATTAATTAATTAATTAATTAATATCAAATACCTTTGACATATTTGCTAAAGTAAATGTGGTACTTTTACCATCTAGCTTGCAAACTGAGCAATGCCAAAAACGGAAGCATCTCACTTCTTCTGTACCAAACGTTTGCTGTTGACCATCGGGAAACTTATGATATTTCATATGTTTATAATAGCTAAAATAACAAGGCAAAGGTTTACCTCTTCTATAAACAAATTTAGAGACATCAGGTAGAATATTTTCTAATTCTTTATCCAGTAGAAATGTGTCCCAATGGTTCCAGATCAAAGATTGAAACAACTTAGTATTAGAACCAAAAGTAGTAATAAATGCCAGGTTCCAGATCAAAGATTGAAACAATTTGGTATTAGAACCAACAGTAGTAATAAATGTCAAAGTACTGGTCAATTTAGTTTATCTCACAGAATGCTCTTATTAATTCAGATCTACTGTACTCTTAATATCAGCTTTTTAGAAAACCCCTGTGAACATAACTGATCATCTTGGCTGTTTGAACAAATCCTCTTAATTCTAAAAAAATGGGATAAAGGTGTATTGGCAATGATATATTATGGATGACATCTGGTTGCTTCTAAAAAGGAATTTTTGTGGATCAGTTTTCTATATAGAGTCATTTGTATAATACCATCATTACATTTGGTAATCAATACATCTAGAAAATAATTTTGACACTGATGGTAATTGATGCTAAATTGTAAGTCCCATTAGTTATTATTAAGATACTGTACAAATTCCATCAAATCACTCAAATCAGAATTACACACCAACCAACAATAATCCGAGTAACATCGCCAAATATCCATTGCATATGAAAACAAATTATGAGCAGGATCATAAATCAATTGTTCTTTCAACTAGTACATAAATAAATCTGCATAAATGTGTGCAAATGATGCACTCATAGCTGTCCCTTTCAATTGTAAATAACATTGAGAAGCAAAATAAAAACATTTTTAGTAAGTATATGTTCAGAACTGAAACCAGGACTGTATAAATTGGCTTTTCAATCCAATATTCTAATGCCATTAGACCAGCCCAATGTGGAATATCTGCATATAGTGCTTGGACATCCAGTGTACACATATACCACTGTTATTCCATTTGTACTTCAGCCAAAACATTTCAAAACTGAGTGGTATTTTTGATTCTTGTTCTAATCAATTCAACTAAAGGTTTAAGACAAAAGTGTTAAAAATTCTGATAACAGTTCAGTTAAAGAACCATGTCCTACAAATATTGGTCTACCCCATAGGTTTATCAGCATTTTTATGTAGCTTGGGAAGCAAATAAAAGTTTTCATTTGAGGATCTCCCACTGTTAATTCATGAGCCACCTTTCTTGAAATAATTCCTTCTTCCAATGTTAACTTTAAAAAGCATCAGTCTCTTTCTTAAATACCAAAGTAGGATTGAGTAATATTTTTTGATAAAATCTTGCATAAGTTAATTGTTTTAGTGCTACTGTTTTGTACTGCTACATATCCCAAACAATAGCCCCATCCACCAATGGCAGTATTAATAACTATATCTTTCCTACAAGATAATTGCTTTAAAGCTATTCTTTGTGATAAATTTAGATTACCAAATCCACAGGGCTTATAATCAAAATGAAAACAAAGATCTTTAAGATCTTTGAAAAGTTGCCACATATTTATTCATGGGAGGGGAAAATTAGATGTCTTAAACATAAACTTAAAAGACGGTTCATGGTCACAATTACTGAAAAACAATCAAATTGAGATTCCTACAAAAAGCTCAGACATCATTTACCAACTGCAATTCATATATTGGAGCTGCAGGAATAAAATTTAAACCTTAGTTCAGCAATTGTTGATCATACAAAGAGAGAAAGAGGAACTGTGAACCATCTTTTGTGTTTAAGTTTAAGACTTCTAATTTTTCACCTGTTATAGGAAAGATAGAGTTATTAATACTGCCCATTGGGAAATGTGGCAGAACAGACATTACAAAAAAAAAGCAAGCAATAGTATAAGCCAGTGGATGATTCTGTTGTCTCACAGACAGAAAAAATGGAAGATAGTTGAGGAGGATAAGCAAGTGAAGGCATGTCTGAACAAAATAAAAAAACGTGGTTTATTCAGTGGCTACTGATGCATGGCTTGCCAGAAATGGGACAGTCTTTCACAACAGCTGTTGCAGCAGAAAAACAGCAAAACAGTAGAGATGCCTGGTTTAATAGAGCAACAAAATCCACTGGCAAGGATTAAATCTTTAAAAAAAAATGCACTCTGCTTACAGACATAATATTTGGAATAATATCATTGTTCTGTTGGGGATGAGGACTCCAGAAATGCGAGCCTCTATATTTTGTTAAACCAAGGGACTTTTTGTGATAATTTTTTAAAGTTTTCAAACAATGGAAAAGTTCTTAAAGGGCTGTAGGTTGGTAAAATATAGATTCCAAAGACATGCATCTGGAGCATTTCTCCCCGGGCCTCCGCTGAAAACAGGCTCTGTGGAACCTAGTCGGACTTTCCTGGTCAACAAATGTTAAATAAAAAAAAAATAAAAATAAAATGTTATAAAATAAGGAAAAGGAATTAAATGGTTAAATGAAAAAATATAGACAGGAAAGATAAAGAGGAAGAAGCTGGGAAGAACATTAAAAAAGTATTCATTTTTCAACGCATGGAAGAAGTGGCAGACTATATAAATTGTACCTAGAGACTGTAGAAAAATAAAAAATAAAATTAATTATTACAGTGGTTTAGGTTTAGTAGAAGAAATTCTGTAATACACTTCATGCTCCCACACCTTTTTCTCTGGAACTAGTAGCACATTTGAGCAACTAAACTTCCATGTACAACAATTATGACTGGTTTTCTTTGCTCATAACAGACTTTTAAGTATTTTATAAGAATATTAGGATTCACATCTTAGGCAAACGTAAATAAACTAACAAGGTGAATTTCTTGACTTCTTGACATCAATATCTTAAATAATAAGTTGATTATGACTGGAGACCCAGTCATAATACATTTTGTTGTGACTAATTTTCTCATGTAGTTGCTGGGGTAAATGTATATATGGATCTCTGTCTCTGTCTCTCTATAAAGAGAGAGAGAGACAGAGAGAGATTTAAGATAACTAAAGCTACAATATTTTGTCAAAAAAGATTTTATTTATTTATGTAACACTTTTTTACTGGAAAGTCTGACTGGGACAGACCCATTTTCAGCAAAGACCCGGGGAGAAACGCTCCAGATGCATGTCTTTTGGAATATGGGAGGAAACCCTTGTGAATGCAGGGAGGACATGCAGACTCCACACAGAAGGCATCCCAGCTGAGAATTGAACCAGAGAACCCCTTGCTGTGAGACAATAATGCTAATCACTGCCCATTCATGCAAACACATATGCGCCAAGACATAAACTGCACTCCCTACCCCACTTATGTTTATTAGTCTTCTTGTGGAATATTATGTAGGTATTTTGGATATTTTAAATGCTGATGTCACTGCTAGTGTTAATCAAGCTCATGGTTTATTAGTGACACAAAATATCCACAGTTTCTTTATGAATTAGAAAAAAAATAACTTTATAATTTGGATGTTGAGTTAGAAACTAGAAAACCTAAAAAAAAAATAATGGAGACTTGGGGACTGTCAAAATAATTCAACATTTGTATGTCATAAGCAGAAGAAAGGGATGCACTTTGCTAAGGGGTTTTCTAATCCTAAGAATAAAAGCAGAAACAAGAGGAAAGGGAAATAACAGGTGCTTTATCTAAGAGGGATACGAGAGTATGGTTGATTTTAACTCTGATATAGATACAGATAATGACTTAATGGAAATTTCAACCCTTTACAAAAGATCCAATTTAAAGATGGGGGCTATACCAAAAACAATGTGGGGGCAGAAAACATTGAAGCAAAACAACAAAAAATGTTGAGGCTGTTTCGGGACTTGATACAATAAACACATGTGCAAAATGTGGTAGTTAATCTTACTGATGTTTCACTTTCTGAAGAATGCTTACCATTGCTAAATAAAGGTTTGACATTTATTTTTTCATTCAGCAGTGTTGAATTTAATGTAATGGCATGAAACCCATCTAATGATAGGAAACTGGAATGATGTGGAAGTATTTCATTTTAAGAAATAAGATTTTAATCCACCCTATCACCCCACACTTTGCATTTTTGAGAATACTGTTGTGAAACATTTAATTCAAAACAAAATTATTTTGTTCAGGAATTATTCATCTAACTTGTTATCTAAAAAAGGAAAGCTCTGAGACATCAGGGGGAAATAAAAACATAGTTATAACCAATGCTATTAAGGGTGAGGCAGTAGCAGTTTGGGAAAACAGTGATTATTTAGCAGAAGAAAGAGAGGGTTGTCATAAAAAAGTGTATTCCCAAATGATTTTGGACCCCACCCCCACTTTTAAAAAACAATTGGATGAGTTTTTATGGATAAGTATGGAAAAAGGAATAATTGGTGATAAAACAAACAAAGCAACTTATAATTAAAGACCCTGGAAAACAGATTATACATTTTATGACCAAGATTCACAAAAACATTTCCACCCTCTGGGAGACCTAGAGTATCAGGAAGAGGATCACTTACAGAAAGTATATTTGCCTATTTGGACTTTTATTTGAAGCCAGTTTTTTTATTTTATTCCAGCAAGATTGAATGATACTACACATTTCTTAAATATGCTTAAATATAAAACCTTGAAAGATACAATGTATATGGCCACAATGGATATAAATGCATTATAGACCAATATTCCACAAGAAGGGGATTAAAGACTAAAACATTTTCTTGATAAGAATGGACTATGAGCCCCGGTTTTAATGAGGTTTTGGTTAAATTATTACAGCAAGTATTAAATAAGAATGTTTTATTTTTTTAGGAAGAATGCTATTTGCAAACCAGTGGAACAAAATTGAGGACAAATTTTGTCCCTATTTATGCAGATACTTATTTTTAGGAATTATATGTCTGCAGTGGTGACAATGATAATTTTCTTGGATACATTGGTGCATGGTTCCAATTTATGGACAACTCTTAGATGATATGGAATGAAGGGAGACATGGAATGGAACATTTGTAGTGTTCCTGAACCAAGACAATTCTTGCATTAATTTTAAGACAGAATATTATCTCTCAAACATAAGTTTTCTAGATGTTTTTGTGACTAAAAAGACAGATGTAACAGTGACAACCACAGTACACAGCAAACCCTCCCATAAAAATGATTTACTACAGGCTAGTAGTTGTCATTCCAGACATATCAAAGAATATTTCAAAATCCCAGTTCTTAAGAATGAAGAAATGCAGTGAAGATGAGATTTAAAGCAGACACAAGTCCTGTTGAGTAGTTTTGTACAAAGGAGGTATAATATTGACTCTGTAACAGAAATTAAGAATTAAGTAGCCTTGATTCTAAGGGGGACCCACTTTAGACTACAAAGATAGTGTAAGTACCCATCGATCTGAAAAAGGAAGATTTTTATTAACTTATGGAACAGACATTCGAAATTAAAGAGGTGATTAAAAAAACACTTGAATATTATAATAAATTATAGATTTTTTTAGAATAATGTGACATAGTGGTGAATGTATGGATATTACAATGGCAAAAACTTGAACAGTCAGTTTTTTAGCCATAAAATATATTCTGGGGGCAGCTGAGGACACAAACAGAGCCACAGCAGGATGTTTACCTTGTGGGAACCGTATTCACTGTGATTATTGTACAAAAACTAATCTTTTTACTTCAGTTAATACTTCAAAGGTTTTAAAATGTGAAATTTAATGACGTGTCACACCTTGGATTGCATACCTGGCAACATGTTAC
>NC_056749.1:367148490-367175990 GCF_019279795.1 Protopterus annectens
CCCTTGATAATGAACTGGGTAAGATAGTAAGACTCTTGACTATGGTGGAAATAGGATAATCATGTGAGAGAGTGAGTTGTTCCTGTAACTACCTGGCTCTTTTATGACTATCTCTGCTTTCATGAGGAGTGCAGTTTATAACATACAAGGCAAGAACAGCTTTTTCTGCTGAGTGCTACTATGGTGCACTTTGTTTTAACTTTAGACCATTTTTAGCGTACCACGTAAATGCATTTTTCAACTCTTTCTGAAGTTGTGTAAAAGAATGACTGGATAACAGTACACAGCCTGCAGTCATCAGCTAACATGGTCAACCAAACTTCTGGGATACTGGTCTGAATGTCTACAAAATACATGTTAAATTAGGGAGGGCCTAGCATGGATTACTGTGACACTTGACTTGTTACAATTTTACATTTGGGGGGGTAGCAACTTTCTCAATGTGGGATATGTTGGCGAGCCAATTTGCAGCCAAGTGGGTAACACAGGGGTTTACAATATATTTGTATAATCTTCCAGGGATTTCAACATGTGGAATAGTATGAAAAGCCTTTGCTAGGTCAAGATAAGCATAGTGCACAGATTGATCACTATCAACAGCTTCTGTAACTTCTTCAAAGTAGTCTGCTAGGTTCAGTAGGCAGGACTTGCCTTTCACAAAACCAAACTGAGTGTGAAATAGTTCAGTTAAGTTACTTGTGTCTGAATGAATGAGGTCTGCTATGATACTGTCCATATATTTGGATATAAGGTTGTGAGGCTGATGGGATTATAATTACTTGGGTCATACAGGGGCTACCTTTGTGTAGAGGAGTCACAGTGGCTTTTCTCCAGGCATCAGGCAAGACTCTGTAGAAAGGCTGAGTCTGAACAGTTTAATTAGAGGTTCAGAAAGTGCATACTTTTCAAGAAATGAAAATACAGCCTGGTATGTTGTCTAGTCCCACACAACTATTATTTTGAGCCTTTGACAGAGATTCTAAGAGTTTTCCAAGGTGATTTTAGAGGAAACTAAATTTTCAGGGATGGTAAGGACAGCACTGTGGAGAGGTGGAGTAAAATTAGCACTGAAGTTTTCTGCTAATATGTTGGCTGTATCTTTGGGATCAGGGCATGCAATATTATTATGGATAAGCTCAGTGCATTGTTGGACATGATTCCTTAATTTTCTGGTATAGCCGAAGAAAGATTTGTAGTTTCCTTTCGTATTTGTGGCAACTTTAAGTTTGTATTCTCTTTACATTTTCTAATAGTGCCTTTTTGTTCTTTGCTGGCATGTTTCACTGTGGTAGGAATTTCTTGAAAAATGTTATTTTCCTTCTTTTGTTATCCAGTGCATTTATATAGGAATTGCACCAGAAAGATTTATTAGCATCATAGGATCATAGCAAGTTACTAGCCTACTGGTCCTGAGGCCCTAATAAGCCTAGTCAGTAGATTAGCCCATGTTGCCACAAGTCAACACCCAATGCCCCTGTCCAGCAGGGGCACAGGTGGAATCCCAGGGGTGTATTTTCTATTTCCCATCCAGTCATCCAGGTTCCTCTTAAAGAGGGATAATGAAGTACTCTGCTTGACATGGAGAGGGAGTCTATTCCACAGATGGGGAGGCTCTTGGAGACAAATCTGTCCCACCAGAAAGTTCTACTGATGTCGCAGACTAAGTTGAGGTTTTGCATGTTGGTCACGTGAGTGGAGTTTGGCTTATTCCTGAATTTACCATTATATTTTGGGTGAATGGGTACTGAATTTCTATGCAGCTGTTTAGATGCTGGTAAAGATCTAATATGAATGTGTCAGCCCTTTCAGTTGGGTCGACTTGCTAGGTACTGCTGGAAATTTTGCAGATTTGCCCTGGAGAAGTCCCTAAGGATGGTCTCATTCACTGATGGTGTAGTAAAACTCAGTCTGACATAGGAGATGACCAATTTGTCATCAGATTTAACCAAAGATGAAGAGATGCAGGGTGGGGTACAGGCAGAGTCTAGATTGGTAAGAATCAGGTCCAGGATATCAGAGTGTCTAATGGATACTTTTACAATTTGCTCCAGTGCACAAGTATTCACAAAGCATAGGGAATGATGAGCATTATTATTAGAGGTGTAAGTGTGCCAATCAATGCTTGAGCAACTGAAGTCCTCTTGCAAGTAGGTATTTGGTTTGATATTTAATGCCTCAGTGATGTTAATGTAATTTCCATGCTCTCTGGGAGACATTAATGGGAATCTGTAGCTAGCAATGAAGTAATAGTTCTATTTGTTAGGGGTGATTAACTCTCCTTGAGCTCCAAGTTAGGGTCATTAGTAATTTGATGTGAAGTAATGGTGTCTCTAACAAATACAGATACTCCCCACAGTTACCCAAAGGTCTGAAGGCATGATGCACAGTAATACCGGATACGGGGGTGAGGGGTTGGTGGGACTGGGTGCTATCATTGCAATGAAACAATGTTTCAGTAATTACACAAATATGAATGTGTTTGACTTGGAGGAGTGCTTCATGTTCTGGCATCTTTCTATTTAGTCTTCTACCACTGAATAGTGACATCATGATGTTGTCTAATTTGAGTTTGAGCCTGTTAGTAGAGGGACTCTGTCTAAAAAGGCACTATGGGGGTAGCAAAGGCTGTATCCAGTATGTGGAAGTCCTGGTATGAGAGATGTAAGCCATTCCTGGCAACACAGGAAGACTTAGCTACCATCTAATACCAGACTGACAGATACAGAACCCCCTTAGAATGACACTAATTCTATAGCCACTTGGTAAATTCAATTATCTTGTCTTGGTATCTAGGCATCATTTTTGGTGAAGGCATACTACTACTCACATCCAGTCTCATTCCTATCTCTAACACATGCATAGTAAGTTCCATCATGACTCTCAGCATGTTCCACTTGTTGGAGCACTTCAGGTCATTCACTTCCACATGGGCTACTACTAGACATCAATCATATTTGTCTGGCTTAAAGTTTCTTAGGGATCTTGTAACATCACAGATCCTGGAACTAGACAAACAGCATACATTCACCCAGTTCTTTTCCATTCTGCCAAGCACAGAGTCTGTATGCCTAACTATAGAGTCACATATGACTAAAACACTTACTTGAGGGGAAGCAGACTTAGTGGGCCTTATGGGCTTAGGCCTGCTTTCCTGATGATACGTGGTACGGGCTTAGGCCTGCTTTCCTAATTATTATTGGCTGAGCTGCCTGGAGTTGTATTATGTAAATGGGGAAGTAGTAGGTGTTGCCTTGTATGCTGGGAGCTGGGATGTTTTATTTTGGGTTTTGGCATTTTTTCTTTACAGCATTAGCATACGTTATAGGCCTATTAGCATGTTGTAATTGATGTGGTGCTGTGGAAGCATGGGTCTTACTTATACTGGGCTGATGTCAGATGCTTGCCCCTGTGTTTCTTAAATATTTACATATCTCAAAGGTTGTATCAATTGGTAGCAGCAGTGATCAGTCATTAGGCATAAGGCAATTGATATACTGCCTTAGAATACTTAATACAATCAGACTGGCCACAGATGGGTTGAAAGCAGACTACTGAACCTTGCTGCTAGAGTGTGTAGGACTGAGGCTTGCATTGTACTCAGGGATTGGAGAGAAACTGCTGTAGTAGACCCTAAAGCATTAATTTATGGTGACACTCTGAAGTTAGAGTAGAGGGTAGCTGCTCTATCAGTACTTAATGAAAAGGCAGAATTTGCCATTTGGTACTCTTGGCTCTTACTAGTGCTGGTTTCACCACAACTTCACACAGCTAAGAAACAATGTCTGTTCACTCCTTCTCTCACCAGAAGCAGAACAGTAGCAATAATCCCAAGCAGGATCCTGAGGAGTGAGTCACAGGCTCTTTGTGATTAGCAGTCTTGTCCCAGATGTTGCAGGGGGGTGTGTAGGTTTGTTACAGCCTTCTTCTGGTAGATGCCCTGTCTAACATGTTCAGAAGATCAGTGCTAAAGCAAGACAAACTGTACAACAATTCAGAATTAAAGCAGTAGTAGTTTTTTACCAAAATGATAAACAGTCTAATCAGATAACTGCCACTTATTCTGCCCAGTCAGAGACAATCAGGAATCAATGACAATTAATTCCTTCTGTCATTAGGAACAAGACAGTAGCACCAATCCCAACCTGGCTTTTGAGAAACAGTTATCAGACTTTCCAGGAATCGTTAGTTTCTGGGAATTCTAGGAAATTATGTGCTGTTATCCCTTCTCTCGCCATGACCAAAACAGATGTATTGATCGCAAGATGATTTCACAAAAGTGGATTTTTAGCTCTCCAGTAACTGGTAGCATTGTCCCAGATGTTGCAGATTTTGAAGTTAAAATGGAAAAAAGTGGTTAACAGTTCTAGATATTGTAGTCCAACGCAGGTAGGAAGATGAGAATGAAAGGGCAACTCAAGCTTTAATTATTTAATGGCTGTTCTTTTCATCATTTTTCTTGTCAAATCTTGCATCATATAATGTACAGCTTTTGTCATTGTACATATAAGTTTTATTGAATTTGTTCTTTTATATTTATATATTTATGTTTAGAGTTGTTCATAGCAAAATATCTATACATTTCAATGTTCCTTTGTGTGCATTTAAAAACTGTACTGCAGAATTCAGGAGATTGTAGACATTCCATGGAAAGGGTGACTTCTTAGGATTTCTCACCAGATGGAGGTCAACTTGTTAGCCCTTTATGCAGAAGTAGAGAATGATAGAACAGGAGCAATTTAAAGTATTTGAGGATCTACTTTTGTAGGGACCACCTCCCATGATTATACTTCCTTTATCTGTAGTTTGAAAGAAAACTTTTGATAGAAATTAATGTTGGTCTTAAGGCTACTAAAATTCCTCCTTACTTGGTTCATTAGAAGGAGAAGCACAAAACTAGACTGCATACATAATTTTGAATTGAACATGTAATAACTAAATTATATATCATCATTCTGTATTATAATTTTCCGTCAAATACAGCTTTACTGATTTTCAGTATTTTAACTCTAAATATGTTTTTCAAACTACCTTGTAATTGTGATATTTACCTTAGTGAATCTTTGATGATTTTTGCTTTGCTACTTTTTGTCTATTTAGTTTTCTTGTTACATACTTGTTACATATCGCATCTTTATAACAACTTGCAGCACATACACACACACACACACACACACACACACACACACATATATATATATATATATATATATATATATATATAAACACACACACACATTTTTAAGGCTACACCTGAAACAAATTGGATGAAGCTTGAATTATAAATTTAGACATATTTATCAGTTTTGTCTCTTTAACTCAGGTTCAAGTAGCTTTTTTATTCTGATGGCTTCAAATAAAGACTTAGAAAAGATCCTGATGATTTATTTGTTTCTCATTTCACTCCTTTTGTTTTCTTTACCCATTCATGTATTAAACTATTTAATACATGTCCTAATATACAGCTGTACAACTGGAATGGAACAGGAGGTAGCAACGCAGCAGCATAAAATCTTCACTTTTAAATGAAATGATTTGATGGCTGCTGTGATGCCCATGTCCTGGCCCAGCAATCAAGGAGCCTCAATCCTCACCACCAACACCAGTGAGGGGCATCTCATATAGGAAGAAAGGATAACAAATAAACACAGTAAAATGCAATTTCCCTTAAGAGCACACAGAGATCACAGTCATCCAGGGCTGGTCGCTCCCTTGCTCTCCAGGTCCCCAATAACACTCCCCACTGGCACAGCTATAGGGTCCAGATCTCAGCCAGCTGGGCAAGCTAAAATCTCCAGCACCCTCTCCATCCAACCAGTGCTTTGTGTCCCTGCCCAAGTAGCTGACACACACACACTTTGAGATAAGAGTTTCTACAACCACACAGACACTTCTGGAGAAGGCTGGCACTGGTTCTCCAGCTGTGCCCCTATTACCCAGACTATAAAGTAGTACCACTTGCCACCAGCCAGCTAATATTTATCAGCTACTCAAAAGCCTCTTAAAAGGGTGTCCAATTATTACTGTACAATATTATTATCCAATTGGAAGTATAACTAAACAGTCAAGGCTAATTAGAGTGACTTGGTACAGTAATCACTATAAATATGCAATGTACTCTAGAGCTTAAATTACCTCTACACAAAACAGCCACAGTTGAAAGGTTTTAAAATATTTTATAATAAATAATCAAACACAAGACAATATTTCTTCCTACACAGTGCTAGTCAAGAGTTCAGAGATCACACAGAAATACTTAAAATAATTCAGTAGTACAGTTCTGACATCACAGAAAAACAGTTAGTTTAATCTTTCTAGTTTATAACTATTCCTAAGAGAAAACACTAGTCTAAGATAAACTGAACATATAGAAACAGGCAGAGTGCTGATGAGTTGGATGGTCAAGACAAAAATGCTTAATCCTCTCTGGTTCTCGCTGTATAAATTGAAATTGCAGTTCTGATTTACATTACATCATTCTTCACACTTTCCTGGGGTTCCCAGGCTGACAGAAACTGCATTTACATTCTTTTACACCTAGGCAGAAACCAGAGCAATAAAGGACATTTATGCATGCAGATTCTGGTCATTAACTTTAGCCTTAAAACAATAGGCAGGAAGCCTTCATCTATTCTGGCTGGAGCCAAATTGTAAACATCAAAGACAGTCATGAAATGCTTGACTTAGCTTTCTTACAGTAGAGTGCACTGTTGTCACATTTTTTTCCAGTTCCACATGTAACAGTATTTCTTTACATTTAAGACAACAAGCCCATAGTTTACATTCATATTTACAAATGATAGAATGATCTATAAAATTCTCTCTGTCTAGGCTGGCAGCCTTCACATTTCTCCACCCACTCTTCACATATCCCCCCCCAGAGAACTCAAGCTAGTTTTTTCAAGTGAACCTTGAGAAACGCTGCTTGAGAGGGTCAGGTCTATATGAGTATACCTACCTCATTCCCTGTCTTGAGAGCCCATCTGCATTGGCATTGCTACTCCCACTGTGGTGCTGCACTGACATATCATATGCTTGCAATCCCAGGCTCCATCTTAACAACTTAGCATTTTGCTGGCTGGCTCTGTTTAACCATATTACTGGGGTTGTGATCTGTCATAACAGTGAATTTTTTTCCATACAGATAAGGCTGATGATTCTGCAGTGCCCACACTATGGCTAGACATTCCCTTTCTACAGCTGCATAGCATCCCTCCCTGGGTTGGAGCCTATGACTGAGATAAACCACTGGGTGCTCTTCTCCATTTGAAGAAATATGGCTAAGTACAGCCCCACCCCATGTTTCGAAGCATCCACCTGCATAACAAATTCTTTGCTGCAATCTGGACTGGCTAACACAGGGGGTCCTCCCAAAGCCTCTTTAAGCCTCTGGAATGCCTGCTCACATGCTGGGGTCCACACTACTTTATCTGGCCTGTTTGTCCTTGTCAGGTTTGTGAGGGTAGCAGCTATGTTACTATAACTGGGGACAAACTTTCTGTAGTACCCTGCTGTCCCTAAAAATGCCCTCACCTGCTTTTTAGTAACAGGTGCAGGCCATGCCTAAATGGCTTCCACGTTGGCAGGTTCTGGCCTTATCTTACCACTCCCCACTCTATGTCCTAGGTAGGAGACCTCTGCCATACCCATCTGACATTTGCTCGGCTTAATGGTCAACCCTGCCCTCTGTAGTCTGCCCAGCACCTCCCTGACATGCTGAAGGTGATCTGGCCAGGAATGGCTGTAGATGGCAATATCATCTAGGTAAGTAAGGGCAAACCCTCCTGCTCCTACTAGGATATGATCTACCAGCCATTGGAAAGTCGTTGGGGCAATCTTCATCCCAAAGGGCATCTTTGTGAACTCATACAAGCCAAAAGGAGTCACAAAGGCTGATTTTTCTCTAGCACTGTGAGTCAAGGGCATCTGCCAGTAACCCTTGGTAAGATCAATGGTTGTAAGATACTTAGCCTCACCCAGCTGCTCTAGGGCCTCATCTGTCCTAAGCATGGGGTAAGCATCTGACTCTGTGTGACTATTTAATTTCCTGTAGTCCACACAGAATCTGGTGCTGCCATCCTTCTTTGGCACCAGCACCACTGGGGAGGCCCAGGGACTGTTGGACTCTTGAATCACCCCTAGTTCCAACATATCCTGTACCTCCTCCCTCAGAGTCTGTTTGACTCTCTCAGACACTCTATAAGGGGCCTGCCTAATAGGCCTTTGGGATCCTGTATCCACTTGGTGCTGCCCCAGGTGGATGCACCCTGGTTTCCTGGTGAACATGTCCCCAAATTCCTGCAACACTGCTCTGATTTCTTAAACCCGAGTAGGGGTTAGCTGCTGGGATATTGCTACCCCTTCCACTGAAGTGTCAGTCCCCAGATCTCCCTCAGATTCCTCCTGCAATCCACTGAAAATGCTCAGCACAAGGGCCTCCCTATCATGATAAGGTTTCATCATGTTAATATGGTACAATTTGTGCCCCTGCCTTCTGCTAAGCAGTTCCACCATGTAATTAACATCACTTACCTTTTTTACCACTTTGTAGGGTTTCTCCCAAGCTGCTTGCAGCTTGTTGTATCTGACAGGAATGAGAACCATTATCTGCTTCCCCAAAGCATACTCTCTAGCTCGAGCATTGCTGTCATACCACACCTTTTTCTGTTGTTGGGCTTCTGCCAGGTTCTCCTGGGCCAAGCCTATGAGTTCCCTGAGCGTTGTCCTGAGGTTTAGGATGTATGCCACAACAAATTCCTTGCGAGACTCGCACTCACCTTCCCACTCATCTCGAATTAAATTTAGAGGTCCCCTTACCCTATGCCCATACAGCAACTCAAAGGGTGAAAAACCTGTGGAATCCTGGGGACCCTCTCTGTAAGTAAACAGCAGATGGGTCAAATATTTGTCCCACTCCCTCTAAAACTGATCTGCAAATGCCCATAACATGGACTTGATTGTAGAGGTTAACCTCTCAACAAGACCATTATTTACGCCCAATAGTATCTGGCGAACACTGGGTTACGCAAAATGCCTCGCTATTTGTACAATCTAAATTAGGTGGTATGGCCAATGCTATCCCTACTATTTTGAAGAATACATATGATCTTCTACGCGACCTTAAACTTGACTCAGTAAGCAATAGAATAAATGCAGATACGTTACTGGTCACGCTGGACATCAAAAGTCTTTTTACTAGCATTCCTAATGACTATGGTCTGGATGCCATAAGATCTCATCTCGCTGAACTTGGTACGATTGATAGCACTGAATCAATGAATATTTGCTGTTTGTTGGACTTGATTTTGAATAATAATGTCTTCCTTTTTGATAACAAGGTGTATGCAGACATGGGGAGTGGCTATGGGCACTCCCTGTGCTAATGCTTACGCCAACATAGTGGTTTATCAATGGGAGAAAGATTTCATATTCAATGACCCTAGATTCAGGCATGTCATCTTATATAGGCGCTTTGTAGATGACGTCTTGATCTTTTGGAATAGCGGAATAGATATGTTGCAGGAGTTCATTTCTTATATGAACGCCACCACCTCATTTTTTAGCTTTACCTATGAACACTCTACTATAAGTGCAAACGTTCTGGACATTACCATTATAAAAGAGATGAATAACAGCTTGACCACAACTCTTTACAAGAAATCATGTTGGAAAAACAGTATCCTGCATTATGATAGTTTACATCCATGTTATGTATTCCGTAACATTATAAAAGGACAAATGACTAGAATACTTAGACTCTGCAGTAATAAGCAGGATGCATTGGAATTAATAAAACATCAAACAGAATACTTTATAGATAGGGGCTATCCTCCTGATTTTGTCAGCAGGGTAACAAATACTTTGGTTGAAATACCAGCCAATAAAAGAAGGGAAGATTATATTCCACGTACAAAGGAGAGCAAGAAGGGTTTGGCATATGAAATTAAGTATACCAATGATGTAGATCAGCTAACTAAGATCATCAGAGGTAATTGGAAAATATTGCTCCTGGATCCTTTATTGTCACAAATGGTTGGAAAGCAACCTACATTTAGATTTAGTAACTGTCTAAATATCAAGAGGTTGCTTTGTAAAGAAAAATTAGACGCTCCTCCTGTTGATATAAGAACAAACTTTAAGACAGGCACTTACCCATGCAGTAGATGCTCATTATGTAAATATATTAATAAAACCCAAGGATTTGATATACCTGGTATAAGTATGGTTTTTAAACCTACTTTTTATGCCACATGTGACACACACAATGTCATCTATCTGGCAACTTGCAACCAATGCGATGCATATTATGTGGGGATGACATCACGCAGATTGAAGGATCGTATGTACAACCATATATACGACATAAAAAAGAACAATGTTACAAATGTTCTAGCTTTGCATTGTCAAGATCAATCTCAGCACAGTTTTAGCTTTTTGGTATTACAGATTATCAACCCTAATAAACGAGAAGGGGACCTTATAGGCACTATTGAGATGTTTGAACTAAGATGGATATTGAGACTAAAGGCCCATATTAAACCTGGACTTAATACAATGGTCAGTATCTGCCCTGTCCTTTCAGGGTCTTTTTAATACAATTAGCTATACTTGTCTTTCCACTTTACTTGCACAGATGCGACCCCATATTTTTGTTAATATAGGAGTTTACTTTAACATCGCTATCTTTATGCAACCTTTACATCATATGTTAGCCTTATATTTTTTGGTTTTCTTTCCATGACCTAGGTCTCATATTGTCAATATCTACACCATCTATTCTACCAGCATAATTACTACGCTTGACAATGGCTCATGAGATCTTGTTCATTCCAGTCATACATGGCCATATTTAATAATTTTAGTATGAGATAATATGCTGTATTAAGTAGTATAAACTATCTCCATTAATATGTTTATTATTACTATATGGATATGAATAGGTAGTCGTATGAATTGTGAATGTTTATTAAATATATATTGGTTTCATGCTTTGTCTATATGTATTTTTAACATTCTTGATTGCTATTTGACTGATATTTGATTTATTTTTATATGTATGATTAACTAGTTGATATTTGGCGTTAGGTGGCAGTGCAATATTCACATACGCCTAAAAACTATCTGGGCATGGTTCCCAGTATTGGAAGATTTTATTCCTATGATGGATAGGTTTCCTTTCATGAAATACGAGGCATCTTTTTAATGTACAGACAAAATGCATTTTTATTTAGGTAAACAAACATTATTTATTTGTAAATACGGGTGCCAAAAGTTAACATAATTTTTTGTTGTAAACCTTGACTGAACGTACTAGCATGCAATACATGACTTTAACAAATATTGATCTTGATTTATAAGATAAGGTACTATTGGATTTTGCTATTAAAGTCTATGGATAATGTGCAGAGAAGTCTTAATGATACATATTTTATTAATTTATGTTAATAGATGATGAACCATACGGTTTTTATGTAAGACATCTTCATATATTTGTGTTTTAACACTGGTAGTAACTAAGAAGATCTATGTCTTTAAAAAGCCTAGGACTTATTGTCATTCTAAATTATTTAATTATTGCTTTTTGATTGCTTAATTGAAAGTTTTGTTTCTGTATAAAAGGAGTGGCTTTTTTCTGTTTAATTGTAACCTGATGAAGCGCACCTGAGTGTGCGTGAAAGCGCTCGTTCTACATTAAACCTTTATATTTTTCATGGTGGTTCCTTGCAGCTTATTTATTTTCTAACAAGACCATTATTCTGGGGATGGTAGGGGGTGGTCTTCATGTGCTTCACCCCACAGGACTTTCACAGACAAGCCAGCAGGTCTGACATGAAATTGGTACCTCTGTCAGTCAGTATTTCTTTTGGGAAACCTACCCTGCTGAAAATCTCTAACAACACATTTGCCACCTTCTCTGCCTCAATGGTGGACAAAGCCACTGCCTCAGGATATCATGTAGCATAATCCACTACCACTAGGATATACTTTTTCCCTGTGGAACTTGGGGTACACAGAGGACCCACAATATCCATAGCTACCCTCTGAAATCGCTCCTCAATCACAGGCAAAGGCATCAAAAGAGCTCTCACCTTGTCTCCTGCCTTACCTACCTTTTGGCACTGCCCACAGGTTCTGCAGTACCCTGTTACATCCCTGGAAATTCCAGGCCAATAGAAGTCCTGCATAATATACCTCTTTGTACGTTTTATGCCCATATGACCTGCAAAGGGAATATCATGGGCTATGGGTAGAAGCGCCAGATGGTAGGCTCTAGGCACTACCAACTGCTGTACTCTCTCATGTTCTATCCCTCCCTCAGGGATCCACTCTCTGTATAGTAACCATTTGTCCCAGTATACAGATTCCACCTTTCCTTGAGAATCAGGTGCCTCCCTAGCTACCTGCCTCAGGCCTTGCAATGTACGGTCTGAGAGCTGGGCCTGTCTCAACTCTCTCCTTATAACCTTCCCAGCTCCCCTTACACAGGAAGTCTGGCATCCTCTAACAGTGGTGCCTCACTGTCAGCCTGGGTACTACTACTCACCTCTAACTTTGCAGTCACTCTGTCCAAGGGACCATCAGTACCCCCAAGCAGCTGTGGCTCACATTCAGTCTCACTGCTACAGAGTAGCTCCCTCCCTGAAGTAACCACTTCACCAATCTTGGCTGCACGTATGCAGTCTGTCTGGGTCTCCCCCAGCCTACCAGACCCACATGCTTGTCTCCTAGCCTGACTGCATGTAACTGCATAAGCACATGGTACTGCCTTATCCAAATCCTTCCCTCTCAAGACATCTGCAGGATGGTAGTTTATTACCCCTGTTGTCTCACGACAACCTACTATTGGCATTTTGTATTCCCACTTACTGGCTCTCTCACCTTTTGTTCCCCACCTTACCTCTGTGGACACCTGTATGTTACATACACTGGTTGTATTCAAAACATTTAATCCTAGCTCCTGGATGTGTACCTGGACTAGTGGCTTCCCCTGCTACGGGCAGATTCTGTTGGGGCAGTCTGTGCTGCCCACCATGGGTTCCTTTAGACCCATGAACAGTACTGGGGTCCCCTTTCTGTGCAGGGCTGCCCTGCTTGCCAGGTATAGGTCTCTCTTCTTCCCCAACTCATCTGAAGTATCACAATGTCTATCAGCTAACCAGATCCTCATATCCTCAGGCAAAGTGCTAAGGGCTTGTTCCCTCACCAAAAGGTCTGCCAGCCCTTCAAAAGTGGTGACCTGACATCCACTCACCAGCCGAATTGTAAACATCAAAGATAGTCAAGAAATGCTTGACTTAGCTTTCTTACAGTAGAGTGCACTGTTGTCACATTTTTTCCTGTTCCAATTGTAACATTATTTCTTTACATTTAAGACAACAAGCCTGTAGTTTACATTCATATTTACAAATGATAGAATTATCTATACAATTCTCTCTGTCTAGGCTGGCAGCATTCAGATTTCTCCACCCACTCTTCACAGCTGCCAGGAAATAATCATCTAATGGTTTTGTACATTGCAAACAGATGACTGTACATTTTGGTTTTCATTTTAATGTTTTTTCTGGTATTAAATCCATTGTTTCTAATTGGAACCTGATTACTTAGTCAAGTTTGCTGCATATATTCATCACACACACACACTCACATACACGCACACACGCATATGCATATGAATCTCTCTGTTTTTTATATATGCATATATATGTGTGTGTGTCAGAAACATAATGCTAATAAGATACTCTGTACATTCCTAAAGGGAGCATGTTACATGGTTGTCTTACATTGTAATAAGTAGCTACATAGGAGTTTTATAAATGCATCTCCATACTATGTCTTGCTGCAGTACAATAAGCTGCCCCTTCTCTTAAAATAGTATTTATTTTCTACCTGAACTTTCCTTGTTGCTATTTTAGTTAATATTGTCATTTTAAGCTATTTTCCTGTTATGTAAAGTTCTACTCAAGCCCACTCTATTTGCATATGCAATATTAAGAATGTGAAAATGGGAATGTGTTATATTGTTTGGCACTTTGACAAATTGAATTTAATAGTCTTGGTCTATGGCACTAACATGGAGACATGAAGTAATTTTATGGACTGCATTAAACTGAAAAGGTATCATACAGAACAAGCAAGCCCATTCATTCTGCATCCAGGAGATTAGACCTGAACCTGAACTGAGCAGTGTCTTGGGCCTCTGAGGTATTGTTTGAGTTTTTACTCTCGACTTTTTTGTATATTCCTCTAAACATGGTTGGAATCATTATATTACTATTTTTTTGTAATGGTGCTGTTAATCTTGTAGTTTGTATAAGTGCACACTGCACAAATGCATTACATTAGTACTGCATTACTGTAAGGCAGATCCCTCTATGCTCTGTAACCCTAGACTGTGAATACCCTAACTGTGGAATGCATGGAGAATGGGCAGGAAGCAAGAGGTGCAGACAAACAGCCAGATATCAAATTACTAACTTTTTTACAGCACCATTTCGTACTTGCATGAGGCATGATCTGTTCGCTTGACAGCATACTCACTTGTCATCTGCAGTCTTAAGAAGCTGGACTTTTCAAAATATGTTACTAGGCTATTGGTCCTAAGAGGCATTTTAAGCATACCCAAGCTTACTCCAAATTTAACAAAATATTGCTGATGTGTTAGTTACAATATAGGCTTGACTACATTAATCATTAACAGGCTGCCTCTGTCTGTTAGGGACTTAGGTGCCAAACAAGGGGCAAACTTGCAATTTCGCATCCATTTGTCCAAGTTACATTTGAATATGGTTAGGGATGAGCTCTGCTTCCCATAGATAGGAAGCCTGTCCCAGAGAAGTAACTTATCTTATACTCTTTTGTTGAGCTTATGGATCAATTGCTGTCTTTCCTAGTTTTCACTGGCTCAGGGGAAATCTCCACTCAGCGTTTAGGCTGACAACACTTCCACATGGTTATCAAGGACTTTGACATGACTCCACAGGTTGTCAGCATCATGGAAGCTATCCGCACTATGCAATGGAGATATTTTATTATCTGTCCTGTTCTACTGATTTTAATGGATCCAAAATCTGTTTGTGATTTGTAATTGAAATACTCATTGCTGGCATGCACATGCTACCCTTATTCAAGTATCATTTAGTAGTACAGGGCAGGTGCATTGCTTAGCTTGTATTTTTCTGAATTTGTTTTGCACTACTGGAAAAAAAAAAAGTTACTGAGGGTTAATGTGCTTGATGGTATCTTGGAGTCATAAGGGAAGAGCTCAGCACACCCATGTTTTAGACAAATGTAAACATTAGCCAGATGTAAGGTAATCTTCTACATTTGGATTCTACAGCTGGAATAATTTTTGAACTTCAGTACCATTATCCGATCTTCCAGATAGACAGGGTTTCAGTGTGAGCAAACCCAAAGCTTTTCCCAAGAATTTCTGACTGTCTTGAATTATAATATTGACAATGTATTTTTTGACCATTCTAATCAGGCTGCACCATTTTGACTTGCTGTCTTCACTATTTTGTTTTGTAAGTAAAGTGAAAGTAGACTTGTGTTTTCGATGCTTTGGAGTGAGCATGCCCCGGCTTCTGTACAAAAGTTACACCCTTGCCATTCATACAGTTCTTGCTTTAGTTACAGCAAACATGGCAGGACACTGCAGAGTACAATGAGGAACATTATTGATAAAGACTTGTTCACGTCACATGTTTACTTCTTTAGTATGTCATCAGTGGATATTTACGTAGCATCTACTGCAGTTGTGACAATGGCTTTTGGCACACATCAGCTTCATATCACGTGATCTGAAGGTTATTTTCTTCTAAACACTCTGATGTTGCTCAGCACAAAGTTATGATAGCTCTGGAGACAGACCACTTCTGTTTCAAGTCTACTGACATTCCTAGCTACTAATTTTACTTAATAAAGAGCTCTCCAGACAGATTAATGATGAATAGTGTAAGTAAATTAACAGCATAGTATTATATAACACTATTTTAAGTACAAATGTTTGGATGGATAGCTAATGTTCTTTTTCCTATTTTTATTTATTTTTTGGCTTATAATGCAGTACAGTGCTCTGTCAAGTGAGTTTCCATAATTTTCTGCTAAAAGAACAAGGGTATCTTTGGGGACCACATAGGCTCATAGGAAGTTATTAGGCTATTGGCCCTTACAAGCCTAGCCAAGAATTTAGCCCATGTTCCAACATGTCAGGACCCAATGACACTGTCCAGCAGGGGCACAGGTGGAATCCCAGGGGTGTATTTTCTGTTCCCCATCCAGTGTGCACCGTCTTCCCCTCATCTATGGCCTTGGTGACTGCCTGAAAGTAGTCAACCAAATTTAACAGGCATGACCTCCCCTTAACAAAACCAAACTGTGTGGGATCAAGTGTCTGGAGGTTGCCAATGTCCTTGTTAATGAAGTCCATGATAATCCGCTCCATGGCCTTAGATCAGGTTAGTTAGGCTGATGGGTCTATAATTTCCTGGATTGGTGGACAGTCCACCTGCTTACTTCTGGAAGTTAAAATATGAATATGTTCTTTATGTCAGCTGCATAGCTAATTTTATTTTATGACATCAGTCATAAGTATTACATTATGAAGTTTTCCATTTACTATCCAATACTGATGACTTGCATTTGACTCCTGTAGCAATTTCAAGAAAAGCCACCACCATCCACTGAGTTAAATAGGAATTGGAAGCAGATTTTCATGGCTTTTCTCAATATGATACACATATAGATTCTATCTTCTGCATGTCTTTGGGATGTGGAAGGAAACAGGAGTACCCAGGAGCAAACCCATACAAGCACAAAGAGAACATGCAGATTCTGTACAGAAGGCACCCCAGTAAAGAACTGACAAAAAAACAAGCTCTGAACATTTAACCACTTAGCCATCACAAGTTCAAAAAACAAAGACAGTAATTAAAATGTTAATCATGAGCTAAATATACATTTATACATTCTAACCTAAAAAAGATAAAACCATTGTAGAAAACGATGAATAAGTCAGCAACGATGCCGAGCAGGTATGTGTCCTTGAGTAAATAATGCACACCAAGGGATGTTCTGATGCCCAGTGCCACAGGCCATGGAAAGGTGTTATTCAAAAGCACATACCCTAGGGGCATTATTGTGCTTAGAAAATGTGAAATTGTGTTGTATTTTTCTATTAATGCATAATTCTTTTTTTTTCATATTTTTGATGTAAAACAATTCCTCCCCCTAATTTTTAGTCTTGCTATAGTAGATGCAATTGTTGTTAAGGGAAGTATTTTACATCCAGAATACAAGTTATGGAATTATTTAATGCATATTATGTATGTATGTATGTGTGTGTATATATATATATATATATATATATATATATATATATATATATATATATATATATATATAAAAACACACACAGACTCTTGCAATTACAGCCACTTTGTTGTGTGAACACCTCCTCAGAGATCTTGTTGTATACAAATAAATGAAAACAAAAATCACAAAAAATAGAGCTTTGCAGTTCTCCCCCACCCCCTTTAATGCCAACAATTTTGCCTCATAGTGCTTCTGTCTATATCAATTTCCTGGTACATGACTGAAAATTAAAGTTGGTCAGTAATACCAGGCATTAAGAGTTTTCTGCTTCTTATTGTTTAAAATGATAATGTACTGCCTATTGCAGTCAGCACTGACTCTGTCCATCTGTCTCTCTCTCATACATGCATGCAAGAACACACATATACATGCGGACAGAACACACATGCTTTTCTGTTTATTTATTTACTTTACCTTTTCATTTTACACATGCTAAATAGCAAACTGCTGTTTACCAAGTGTAAACATGGAGTCTGCTTACGTTTTTACTGCTCAAACTGGGCATTCTGTGAAAATCTGTACAGTTGAAAAGTATGGTAGGCATTACCTGTATATTAACACCCTGCTGAATAACATTTGTAAAGGGGGGATAGTAAAAAACTGTGTGAAAATTTTGTTTTTGATGGAAGCTTTACCGATATTATGTTAATGAAAAAAGTCAGTGAGATTTTTATTTATTTTATTTGTCCTTTGATAAAAGCAAAAGTCTGACTGAGAAAATGCCCTATTTTCTTTGGAAACCTAAGGCGAAAAGCTCCACAACAGATTTGGAAACATTTAAACAGTAGATAAGCAGTTATATACAAGGGGAAAAAAGCCACTCAACAGATTAAATATTTTACAATGAGTTGGAAGAAAGACCCCACAACACTGAAATACATTTACAGAATATTGCAATTGTGTTCAATAATACAATATGTACTGCAAGTAGCAAGACACATAACCATTGTCAAGTAAAGTAATATATAGTTATTCAAATATTGACTATATTTCTAATAATATATGGAGGTGAGAAATAATATTCTTTTTTTAAACACCTTTGTTGAGTTATCACTTTTGACATAGGCAAACTTACATTTATATAAAAGTAATCAAACCATATTAAGTTCACATTTATAAACATTATCCATAACATATGTTGTTATATATCATATAATCTAAACAACATTATATATATATATATATATATATATATATATATATATATATATATATATATATATATATTTCAGTTCCTACCTTCTTTTAAACCTCATTCTTCCTCCAAAACAGGTGAGGTGGCTTACTGGTAAATTGCATAGTCTGTGGTGTGCAAGGTCCTGGGTTCAAGACCTGCAAGGGCTGTTTATTTTCTTGGGTGGTGAAAGCTAGGGTACCTTTTTGGCTAGGCTTATATAGGCCCAAGTGCCAATAGCCTAATACCTACCTATGAACCTATGAAAACATTTTTCTGCATGTATTGTTTCCACGTTTTCCATTTTTGTTTATATAATTTTCTAAACATCCTACTTTCTGTTCTTTTATCTCTGTTACAAAATTCACTACTTCAGGTGTAGCTGGTTTAGATTTTGATTTGCATTTTCTAGAAATTGCTTTTTGGCAGACATCAGAATTAAACTTATCAAGGTTTACTATGTCTAGACAATTCAGATCATGTATTTCAGCTCAGAAAATAATTTCCTTCGATACACTCATTTGCTCGCCCAGAATTCCTGATAGAGTACTCAGTAAGGAACTTTTAAAGTCTGACAACTCATTATACTCCATAACCATATGTTCCCAGTTACTTCTTTCTTGTCCATCATACTGCCAACATTTGCCATTTACTTGAAGAAAAATTCTTTGCAATCTACTTGGGTTATAAAAGTATCCATACAAATGCTTCCAGGCAAAATTCCTACATCATTTAGCTTTTGTTGCATATTTGGGAGTCATATGTATGTCTTCCCATTGTTTCTTTGTGCTTTGCTTATCTTTTCTGACCTCTTCTAACTGATTCCTATAGTTACCATGCAATATTTTATATGCCCTACTAAATATCCCTTTTATAGTAGCAGCTTCTGTTTTAGAGTCAGCTAAAAACTCAACTAATACAGGTCTTTAACTAAGAATTCCTCTATCCCTTTCTCTTTGTCAGTACTCTGATATCAATCCCTGATAGGGATGGCAGTCAACTAGGCTGCAATCGAAATGTCTTCTTGGCCTCTTCCCATTCTATTTTTTTTCCATCTCTAATTATTGGTTTGCAAAACCTTGGTTCCCTTATCATCTTCTTCCAGTAAATTCCAGCATTCTCTTGTCTATTCTTTCTGCCCCTAATTGCAATCATCCCTATCGGCAGAATCTCCTTTCTCTATTCCAGTGCTGGTATAGTTCTTAGTATACTTTCTGCTACTTTATGAGTATAATATTTTGTATAACTGCTGTTATTCTTCATAAGGATTTGCATCCAAAATCCCATTCTCTCCTTATTTCTTGAATTACTGCCCTGCCTCATCATTATCCCTTTCCACTTTGAATGGTAGATTTTTGCTTATGTTATGTATAACAGCCTTAACTGCATAGCTCTAAAATATCCATTCAAATCAGATAATCCTAAACCTCTTTCTTCTACTGGGAGGATTGATTTATCACGTTTGACTCTTGGACTCTTCTTCTCCTCTCAAATAAAATCCCTCAACCTTGACGATTGGATGAGAGATAGCAAATTCACCCTGGGGATCACATCAGTCGCCCTGCTAGAGAGGGTTCCAGGGAATTAAATATTGTGGGAAGAAATATCCGGGGAATTGTTACAGCTAGGCTTGTATAGGCCTTAGGACCGATAGCCTAGTACCAACCTATGAACCCTTTATTAATTACTTTCCACAACTTATCCTGTGGTTGATAGAAATACATCTGACCTGTGTATAAAACTAAAGGGACTAAAATCATTTTTACTGCTTGTATCTTGTTATTCATATCCATTGGAAGGAACTTCCAGTTTCTCAGTTTTTGTATTATCTTTTTTTTAGTCTCGGCCCACATATCCTTAGCTGCCATAACCAAATCTCTTTTAATCCATACTCCTAAATACTTAATTTCATCATGTCCCCATACATATGGGTATTGCTGGACCAATTAATGTGTAGGTACATAGTTTATAGCTATTATCTTCACAAACTTTTATCCCCAAAAATGCAACTGTCTCAGAATATTCCACAACAATGAGATGTCCTTTTGTGGTTCCATCAAGTACAAAATGAATATCATCTGTAAATAAAGCCAACTGTTCCTGAACACCAGTTATAGCCTTGAATTTCTGAGTCCCTTATTTTTAGACCAGTTATATCCTTGAATTTCTGAGTCCCTTATTTTTAGAAATAATGGTGCATTCGGATACCAAAAATAGAACAACAGAATGAGACAAAGATGATTAACGAGCAGTAGGGAAAATTAAGGCATGGAGAGAAAGTTGATTAGTATTAGAGAAATGAGAATGTTATAGAAGGACACTACAAAGGAAAAAGATAGTAGCAAGTGCTGGCTACTAGGATGAAGAGATAGAAGACCATACATTAGTAATATTTTATCATTAATGTGAGAGCTACTTTTTATGTTAGGCCTGTACTACCTGCAAAGATATGAAAGTGTTAGTGATTGAGAGTATGAAAGGCATAATTATAGAAAGTAGGTGGTCAAGTAATTTTCAGCAATCACAATGTCATTTTAGTATTTATTGCTAAAAGGAAGATATTTTTTTTTTGTGGTAAGTTGGTTCTGTGAAGGAGAGGTATACTTCCTGGTTGTGACCAAGTTGACATGGGTACAATGGCCACCTGGGTCATGGAGGAGCGGATGAGTAGGACAGGAATGGGTTGCTGACAGGTGGTCTACAATGTTATCTAGATAACACCTACTAATGGTTAGGATTAAGGCAGACACAGCTGGTATGGGAACGTCTCTCTCTGCAAGCACATGTGTATGCATGGAAGCCCTCAACCCATAGATGTGGAGGTGTGACCTATGCAAGAAAGGGAACAGCAAGTAGCACCTCTAGGAACCATGCACATCAGCAACCATGGGAGGGTTTTAAGAACCTCTAAAGCAAATATCTCTGAAATAATGGCAGGTACTGACACTCCCTAGCCTTCACATCTTACCGCTGAGGGGAATGAGTGAGACAGTGCAGTGACAGTTTATTTTGTTTGTTAATCAGTAGAAGGGGTAGGAAACTAAAAGAGAAGATAAAAAAAAATTCAACTATGATACAAACTCTCTGTGGGTATTGCCTGAGTGTATACTTTACAGAAGTATTACTTCAGGCACAACATGTGGTCTCTTGTATGATGTGACAGATTGCTTGGTTCACAAATAAAACAAGCTGTAAAAAGAGTTCATTGTTGGGGGGATTTTTATTTTCAGTCAAAAGAAGCTTTATTTAGTATAGGAAATGCTGTGGTGAGCGCAGCCTATGTTTCAGGTAATGTCTGCAAGGAGAATAGTATCCTGTCACCAAGATACCCAAGTCTTGGAATTGATTATATGTTTTAGGGGCTACATCTCATACATAGGGGTCTGCTAAGTTTGCATCCCGCAGAAAGTAATTCATTTACATTTGTTTGGCTCTGGTTTGAGAATGGGTGACATGCTTTTTTTCTTTGGTTTCTTTTTTCAGAGAAATTTCACCTTTGCCAAACCAGATTTCAGACTAATTTGACTTGCTGGTAAACACTATCAGTTCGTTCTGCATTCTAGAAATTAACTTGTACCTTAAAGACACACTAATCTCAGTACTCATTATTTTTTGTTTTATTTTTTAAATTTCTACATTCATTACATCAAACAGACAATGTCAAATCGCAAAAGATCTACCTGAAAAGGCTGAACCAAAAAAAAGTTGAAAAAAAAAATAGAAACCCTTTCTGTGCTGGGAGGCAAGTCACCTTGCACCCCATCCATATCCCTTACTACTTACATATACCAGCTCTGAAATCTCATAGCACATAGATTTGACTTTTTTTTGTTCAACCATTTGAGGTTGAACTTTTGAGATTCAACATTAGGGCCATACACGCATGCACACACACACACACGCATATGCATACTTGCAAGGGCGCGCACACACACACACCCACAATCTATAATTATCAAGAGGCATTGCTATCTCATTTAGTGCCTAGTGGCACTCCCTGATCTAGTGCCCCTGAAAGCCAAAAAAAAAAAATAATGTGAAACTGTAGCAAGCAGCCTTGCATCACACAGGAAGTGCGGAAGAAAGTACTTCAGTGATATCAAATGTATGATATCAATAGTTGATGAATATGCTGATGATCAAACCTCAAAATAAAAAATCCTCAACCACAAGGGTGGGAAACCTAAACCGGTGACTGGTTATAACGCTGGAGCGAAAGAGTCAGGACAAATTCAGATTCATCACCCAGAGACAAGAATCCCTGAACATCCAACAACGGTACAGGAGTGAGGAGCACCTCTGGCTCTGTTCATGTCAAAAGATGGATCTTGATGGAGGGAGATAGACCCCAGGGATTACTTCAGTGTCACTGGCTTGACATGCACACACAGCAAAATGATAGATATAGCTTTATTCAACCAAAGGGTGGAAAAAAGGTGCGACATAACTATGGGCTAGGCTTATAAATGCCCTTGGGCAGATAGCCTAGTATGAACCTATGAACCTATGAATCACAAAAGCAATACCTGATTAAATTTCCAAACCATACCATATCATACCAGCATTCAGAAATATTGGTATGGAAATGAAATACTGCACTTCTGACCAATCGGCATATGCTGACTGTAGCCGCTAACATCTTGGACCCAGAGTAACTGCCCATTTACCCCCACCCTAGCTACTCTTCTGGTTATCATAATCATCAATGCCCTTTTTCCCATGGGGTCTGGGCAATGCATCAACTTAACCAATGTGACCCAATCATCTAGAGCCAATATTACACCAAGGTGTGACTAGCTCTGATATGTATGTATATGAATATACAGACATAAATGTGTGTGTGTGTGTGTGTGTGTGTGTGTGTGTGTGTCAGGGAAGTAAGAGATTGGTTGGATTTGCCATAAAAGGTTATTTGGAGGTTGTGAAACAACCCTTTGAAGGCATTTCTATCAGGGTCCTACCACCATTGCTTAATAAAATATAGTTACATGTTGTAGCCTCATTTTTTTAAAAATGTATTTTGTTGTTTTTTAATGTTCTACTAAAACCTTGCCAAACACTAGGATCACAAAGAAAGACTGTGTAGGAAGAAGTAATTAAAATATTATAATGTTAAACTAAAACCCTGCCAAACACTAGGATCACAAAGAAAGACTGTGTAGGAAGAAGTAATTAAAATATTATAATGTTAAACTAAAACCCTGCAAAACACTAGGATCACAAAGAAAGACTGTACAGAAAGAAGTAATTAAAATATTATAATATTAAACTAAAACCCTGCCAAACATTAGGATCACAAAGAAATACTGTGTAGGAAGAAGTAATTAAAATATTATAAAGTTAAACTAAAACCCTGCCAAACACTAGGATCACAAAGAAAGACTGTGTAGGAAGAAGTAATTAAAATATTATAATGTTAAACTAAAACCCTGCAAAACACTAGGATCATAAATAAAGACTGTGTAGGAAGAAGTAATTAAAATATTATAATGTTAAACTAAAACCCTGCCAAACATTAGGATCACAAAAAAATACTGTGTAGGAAGAAGTAATTAAAACATTATAATGTTAAACTAAAACCCTGCCAAACATTAGGATCACAAAGAAAGACTGTGTAGGAAGAAGTAATTAAAATATTATAATGTTAAACTAAAACCCTGCAAAACACTAGGATCATAAAGAAAGACTGTGTAGGAAGAAGTAATTAAAATATTATAATGTTAAACTAAAACCCTGCAAAACACTAGGATCATAAAGAAAGACTGTGTAGGAAGAAGTAATTAAAATATTATAATGTTAAATTAAAACCTTGCAAAACACTAGGATCATAAAGAAAGACTGTGTAGGAAGAAGTAATTAAAATATTATAATGTTAAACTAAAACCCTGCCAAACATTAGTATCACAAAGAAATACTGTGTAGGAAGAAGTAATTAAAATATTATAATGTTAAATTAAAACCTTGCAAAACACTAGGGTCACAAAGAAAGACTGTGTAGGAAGAAGTAATTAAAATATTATAATGTTAAACTAAAACCCTGCAAAACACTAGGATCATAAAGAAAGACTGTGTAGGAAGAAGTAATTAAAATATTATAATGTTAAACTAAAACCCTGCAAAACACTAGGATCACAAAGAAAGACTGTACAGAAAGAAGTAATTAAAATATTATAATATTAAACTAAAACCCTGCCAAACATTAGGATCACAAAGAAATACTGTGTAGGAAGAAGTAATTAAAATATTATAATGCTAAACTAAAACCCTGCCAAACACTAGGATCACAAAGAAAGACTGTGTAGGAAGAAGTAATTAAAATATTATAATGTTAAACTAAAACCCTGCCAAACACTAGGATCACAAAGAAAGACTGTGTAGGAAGAAGTAATTAAAATATTATAATGTTAAACTAAAACCCTGCAAAACACTAGGATCATAAAGAAAGACTGTGTAGGAAGAAGTAATTAAAATATTATAATGTTAAACTAAAACCCTGCCAAACATTAGGATCACAAAGAAATACTGTGTAGGAAGAAGTAATTAAAATATTATAATGTTAAACTAAAACCCTGCCAAACACTAGGATCACAAAGAAAGACTGTGTAGGAAGAAGTAATTAAAATATTATAATGTTAAATTAAAACCTTGCAAAACACTAGGATCATAAAGAAAGACTGTGTAGGAAGAAGTAATTAAAATATTATAATGTTAAACTAAAACCCTGCCAAACATTAGGATCACAAAGAAATACTGTGTAGGAAGAAGTAATTAAAATATTATAATGTTAAATTAAAACCTTGCAAAACACTAGGGTCACAAAGAAAGACTATGTAGGAAGAAGTAATTAAAATATTATAATGTTAAACTAAAACCCTGCAAAACACTAGGATCATAAAGAAAGACTGTGTAGGAAGAAGTAATTAAAATATTATAATGTTAAACTAAAACCCTGAAAAACACTAGGATCACAAAGAAAGACTGTACAGAAAGAAATAATTAAAATATTATAATATTAAACTAAAACCCTGCCAAACATTAGGATCACAAAGAAATACTGTGTAGGAAGAAGTAATTAAAATATTATAATGTTAAACTAAAACCCTGCCAAACACTAGGATCACAAAGAAAGACTGTGTAGGAAGAAGTAATTAAAATATTATAATGTTAAACTAAAACCCTGCCAAACATTAGGATCACAAAGAAATACTGTGTAGGAAGAAGTAATTAAAATATTATAATGTTAAACTAAAACCCTGCCAAACACTAGGATCACAAAGAAAGACTGTGTAGGAAGAAGTAATTAAAATATTATAATGTTAAACTAAAACCCTGCAAAACACTAGCATCATAAAGAAAGACTGTGTAGGAAGAAGTAATTAAAATATTATAATGTTAAACTAAAACCCTGCAAAACACTAGGATCATAAAGAAAGACTGTGTAGGAAGAAGTAATTAAAATATTATAATGTTAAATTAAAACCTTGCAAAACACTAGGATCATAAAGAAAGACTGTGTAGGAAGAAGTAATTAAAATATTATGTTAAACTAAAACCCTGCCAAACATTAGGATCACAAAGAAATACTGTGTAGGAAGAAGTAATTAAAATATTATAATGTTAAACTAAAACCCTGCCAAACATTAGGATCACAAAGAAATACTGTGTAGGAAGAAGTAATTAAAATATTATAATGTTAAATTAAAACCTTGCAAAACACTAGGATCATAAAGAAAGACTGTGTAGGAAGAAGTAATTAAAATATTATAATGTTAAATTAAAACCTTGCAAAACACTAGGGTCACAAAGAAAGACTGTGTAGGAAGAAGTAGTTAAAATATTATAATGTTAAACTAAAACCCTGCCAAACATTAGGATCACAAAGAAATACTGTGTAGGAAGAAGTAATTAAAATATTATAATGTTAAACTAAAACCCTGCCAAACACTAGGATCACAAAGAAAGACTGTGTAGGAAGAAATAATTAAAATATTATAATGTTAAACTAAAACCCTGCAAAACACTAGTGTCACAAAGAAAGACTGTACTGGAACAAGTAAGAAAGATATTTCATCTAGGGTCAATTTAGGAGTCTCGATGTGAGTGAAGCATAGTGTTAGTCCAAAACAAGATGAAACAAATGGGTTCCATAATGAGTTTAGGAAGCTGAACATCATTTTAAAAGTTGACAGTTATCCTACGCTTAGGATTGGAGCTGGAAGAATGAAAAGAGAAGACAAAATCCTCATCCCACTAGAACTGATGAAAGACTACTGGAAAATCCTTCTCACAACTGAAGCTAAAAAAAAAAAAAGACAGCCTTCTTAATGCCTGAAGTATTACTTCAGTATAAACTTCTTTTTGGACTACACTCCAAGAGCAAGTTAGATATGACAGAAGTTAAATACAGCAGATATGTTAAAGGAACTGCACTAACAACAGCATAGAAACACAAAGCTGTTTAGATAGGTCTTATCAATGCAACTATTTTATATTTCATGCCCAACACAGGCAAGATTTGCCCCTCCCAACAATGTGAATGGCCTGCCTTACGCACACCGCTCATCCATTAGGCACGAAACAGACAGTTTCAAGCTGTGTGAGGGAGTCAACTGTTGCATAGTGTATAGTTTTTCAACAAATAAATGCATGCATATGACCCAGTTTGTGTAAATAGTGGCATATGACCCAGTTTGTGTAAATAGTGGTATAAGCTATGTCTATATTTATGCAAATATTAGTATAAATATTGTTTGTAATAGTGATATAAAGAATCATTTGCAGATGAAGCAATATTTCTTTATCTCCGCAAATAGTTACGTGGCTGTACTAATATGAGCAGGGTTCTTTAATGATTTGTTGGATGCAATATAAAAGACAAGGCTGGGGAAAGCCAGACAGACAGTATTTGCTGTTTGTTGAAAGGGACTGGGAGTTCAGAGC
The DNA here is from genome assembly GCF_019279795.1 of Protopterus annectens. Lineage (NCBI taxonomy): Eukaryota > Metazoa > Chordata > Ceratodontiformes > Protopteridae > Protopterus > Protopterus annectens. Next base: position 367,175,975 of record NC_056749.1, read on the forward strand.
AGTGGTTCTGAGACAG